>NC_067250.2:194061255-194364286 GCF_019359855.2 Lolium perenne | reverse complement strand
ATTGTTTATGACAAAGTTCAAAGAGTTGACTACGATAAGATTAGATCTTCCGTAGCAATGCTTATAGTCTATGTGGATTATTCTAGTAATCACTACATATTTCTTTTATGAGATATGCTAGTAGGATGGCAAAATACACTACTTAACAGAAGTATGTATACAAGATACAACCAAGAGTTTTGCTGGTCCGTGGAATACTAGATAGGTATACAAGCTTCAATTGGATGAAGTAAGTATCACGGAGTTGGAATCTTCACCAGATGAAATAGTCAAAGAGTTTTTGATTTCATCAGAAATGATGAAGAGGCTTGCATTTGCAAGAAATTAAGTGGGAGCACTGAGACATATTTATAATACTTTATGTAGATGACATATAGTTGGTTATAAATAATGTAATTATATACTTGATTAAAAGGTTTCATTGAGAATTAACTTCAATGAAAGGATATGGACTGAAACAAATTTAGTGTCAAGATCTATGAAGATAGATTGAAACACATAAATAAGTTTAAGTCAAAGTACATATGATGGATATTGAAGTAGTTCAATATAGAAATATTAAGAAAATGTTCTTGTCATGTGAAGGTTTAACAAGACTTGAGTGTATCTGACACTCAATGAGTAAAAACACATGAGTGATTATAGATCACGAATAATATGTACACAATCAGATATCATGTGCTATAAAGTGTTATGAGCATATACCAGAATGATTCATATGATGATCATTGGACGACAGTAAGAATATCCTTGAGTACTTTAGAAGAACTAAGGATATATATATATATTTTTGTATGAAGAAATGACAAACAAATCGCTGTAAGGTGTTACACCGATATTGGTTTTGTCACATATAAAATATAATTTCAATCTCAAATTAGACTAAGTGTTGTTTAAAAGGTAGCACAATGAGCTAGAAGTTGTCTATGCTAGATTTAGAAGAGTTCTAAATATTGTGACGGATTCTACAAAAGAAGGCAGAATATGTCATTGTTTTGACAATGACAAAGGATGTTAAGTCAAGAGGTTCTTTGAGAACTTGGTGTAGTTCCGACAGAGTCAGAACTTTGAAGCTATATTGTGTGTGACAATATAAGTGACATATTTCAGACAGCGGAATTAAGGTTCCACCAGAAGATCAAACATATATAATGCCAACTCATTTGGAAATGAGTGATGCGTTGAGACGAAAATGAAATTACAAAATACATACGTTTCTGAGCGTGTCAGATCCGATGACTAAAAAACCTCTCCCGTGAGCAATACATGATAAAGCACCAGAAGGCCAAGGTGTTATATCTTTACAAATGTAAACTAGATTATTGACTCTAGTGCAAGTGGGAGACTGAAGGAGATATGCCCTAGAGGCAATAATAAAGTGGTTATTATTTATATCTTTATGTTTATGATAAATGTTTATATATCATGCTATAATTGTATTAACCGAAACATTAGTACATGTGTGATATGTAGACGAACAAAAAGTCCCTAGTATGCCTCTTAAACTAGCTTGTTGATTAATGGATGATTAGTTTCATAATCATGAACATTGGATGTTATTAATAACAAGGTTATATCATTATATGAATGATGTAATGGACACACCCAGTTAAGCGTAGCATAAGATCTCGTCATTAAGTTATTTGCTATAAGCTTTCGATACATAGTTACCTAGTCCTTATGACCATGAGATCATATAAATCACTTATACCGGAAAGGTACTTTGATTACATCAAACGCCACTGCGTAAATGGGTGGTTATAAAGGTGGGATTAAGTATCCGGAAAGTATGAGTTGAGGCATATGGATCAACAGTGGGATTTGTCCATCCCGATGACGGATAGATATACTCTGGGCCCTCTCGGTGGAATGTCGTCTAATGTCTTGCAAGCATATGAATGAGTTCATAAGAGACCACATACCACGGTACGAGTAAAGAGTACTTGTCAGGAGACGAGGTTGAACAAGGTATAGAGTGATACCGAAGATCAAACCTCGGACAAGTAAAATATCGCGAGACAAAGGGAATTGGTAATGTATGTGAATGGTTCATTCGATCACTAAAGTCATCGTTGAATATGTGGGAGCCATTATGGATCTCCAGATCCCGCTATTGGTTATTGGTCGGAGTGAGTACTCAACCATGTCCGCATAGTTCACGAACCGTAGGGTGACACACTTAAAGTTGGATGTTGAAATGGTAGTACTTGAATATGGAATGGAGTTCGAATATTTGTTCGGAGTCCCGGATGAGATCCCGGACATCACGAGGAGTTCCGGAATGGTCCGGAGAATAAGATTCATATATAGGATGTCATTTTATGTGAAATAAAATGTCGCGGAAGGTTCTATGGAAGGTTCTAGAAGGTTCTAGAAAAGTCCGGAAGAAACCACCAAGGAAGGTGGAGTCCACATGGGACTCCACCTCCATGGCCGGCCAACCCTAGATGGGGAGGAGTCCCAAGTGGACTCCTCCATAGGGGGCCGGCCAACCCCCACATGGGAGGTGGAAATCCCACCTTTTGGTGGGAGTCCTAGTTGGGCTAGGTTTCCCCTCTTATGGAAGGTTTTGGTTCGGGTCTTATTCGAAGACTTGGACACCAACACTTGGGGATCCACCTATATAATGAGGGGCCAAGGGAGGGGGCCGGCCACCCCAAGACCACAAGCTGGCCGCCCCATTGAAGTGGCCGGCCACCCCCTCCCAAACCCTAGCCGCCCCCCTCTCCTCCATATCTCCCGCGTAGCTTAGCGAAGCTCCGTCGGACTTCTTCACCGCCACCGACACCACGCCGTCGTGCTGTCGGATTCAAGAGGAGCTACTACTTCCGCTGCCCGCTGGAACGGGGAGGTGGACGTCGTCTTCATCAACAACCGAACGTGTGACCGAGTACGGAGGTGCTGCCCGTTCGTGGCGCCGGAACCGATCGTGATCAAGATCTTCTACGCGCTTTTGCAAGCGGCAAGTGATCGTCTACCGCAGCAACAAGAGCCTCCTCTTGTAGGCTTTGGAATCTCTTCAAGGGTGAGACTCGATACCCCCTCGTTGCTACCGTCTTCTAGATTGCATCTTGGCTTGGATTGCGTGTTCGCGGTAGGAAATTTTTTGTTTTCTATGCAACGTTATCCTACAACTAAAGTCAATGGAGATGGAAATCTCTAATGGTTTCCTCGTCCATTTTATTATGTCATCTTTGCCTCCCCAATTTGATCCATTTATGATCAACTATAATGCGATGGATGTTAAATGGGAGATTGATGAAATGATGGCGCGATGTGTGCAAGAAGAAGAAAGGCTTAAGGCTGACAGAATTGATCATGTTAATCAGTTTGGTCATTCACAAAAGAAGAAGTATAGAAAATTTGTGAATGAATATGTGAAGCCCAAGCCTTATAAGTTCAAGGAAAAAGGCCAATCCTCAAAAGGTTCACAACAAAAGAAGCCAGAAAAAGCGCCTAATGCTGAAGGAAATAATTCCAATGCTTGCCACTTTTGTGGAAAAGGTGGGCATAGGCGAAAGGATTGTTTTGGCTTCAAGAGATGGCTCAAAGAAAGAGGTACCAACACTATTACTGTTGTTGAAGAATCCCTTTATGTTAATTATGCCACCAATACTTGGTGGATTGATTCAGGTGCAACAATTCATGTTGTAAATTCGTTGCAGGGATTCAATATGAGGAAGACCCTAAAAAGAGGGGAAAGAACAATTAGAGTTGCTAATGGTGTTGAAGCTTATGCTGAGGCTATTGGAGACTTCACTCTTACACTTCATGGCGGTTTTAAGCTTCAGCTAAATAATGTTCTTTATGTACCCTCGATGAAACGGAATTTAGTTTCCGTCTCATGTTTAGATGATGATAGTTATGAGTGTCATTTTGGGAATAAGCAATGTATAATTATGTATGACAATAATAATGTTGGTCTTGCCTATCGACAAGACAAACTTTATGTAATTTCCCTTTGTGATGATATAAATAATGTGGATTCTACCTCAAATATAAATGTCGGTACCAAACGCAAACGTAATGATAATGAGACTTCTTCGAAATTATGGCACTACCGTTTAGGCCATATTTCGAGGGGGAGGATTGAGCGTCTCATTAAAGATCAAGTTCTTCCTTCTCTTGATTTTTCCGATGCGGATGTTGATCATTGTATCGATTGCATCAAAGGAAAATATGCCAAGAAAATTAAGAAAGGTGCAAACCGAAGCACGGGAGTTTTGGAATTAATTCATACGGATATATGTGGTCCGTTTAATGTGAGATCGGTGGACGGTTATAATTCATTCATAACGTTCACTGATGACTTCTCCCGTTATGGATATTTTTATCAAATTAAAGAAAAATCAGAGGCATTAGACAAGTTCAAGATTTTCAAAGCTGAGGTTGAAAATCAGTGCAATAAAAGAATTAAAGTTGTAAGATCTGATCGTGGTGGTGAATACTACGGCAGACATGCAACTTATGGTCAAATTCCTGGACCATTTGCAAAATTCTTACAGGAAAATGGCATTGCCGCCCAATACTCAGCACCGGGTGAACCTCAGCAAAACGGGGTGGCTGAAAGGAGAAACCGCACACTTATGGATATGGTGCGGAGTATGTTAAGCCACTCCACTTTACCGGTGAATTTATGGATGGAAGCCCTTAAAACAGCAGCACATATTCTTAACAGGGTTCCCAGTAAATCGGTGCCCAAAACACCGTATGAATTATGGACTGGGAAAAAGCCAACCCTGAATTATTTTCATGTATGGGGCTGTCCTGCTGAAGCAAGGATTTTTAATCCGGTTATGGGAAAATTAGACCCCAAGACAGTCAGTTGCCATTTTATTGGTTATCCTGACAAATCTAAAGCATATCGATTTTATTGTCCAAATCAGACAACGAAATTTATTGAAACAAGACACGCTGTGTTCTTGGAAAGTGATATGATGAGGGGGAGCATGACTCCCAGAGAAATAGTCTTGGAGGAAGAACAGGAATATGTCCCGATGCCTGTAATCCAAGAGCCAGTGTTTCCAGTACATACTGAAATTGCACCTCAAGTTTCAGCTCCTGTAGCTGATGGTGCTCACATAACTGGACAACAAAAGGACCAAGGACAGCAATTACGAGTGTATTCAAGAAGGCAACGTGCTGCTAATGCAACACCTGCTGATACACCGGTGACTGTTCCAGATGTCACATCTAATGATGCTCTTATTGAAAATAATCAGCAGTCTCAAACTGTTATTAATGTGCCGAATAATGAGTCTCTTAGAAGGTCATAGCGGGCTAGAAAGCCTGCTATTCCTGATGATTATCTCACCTACATGAGTGAGGATACAAATGAGCCAGTGTTGGATAATGATCCCACCTCATTTAAGGAGGCTATGGAAAGTGAATATTCGTCTAAATGGCTCGATGCTATGAAAGATGCAATGAAGTCCATGAGCACCAATGATGTATGGGACTTAGTAGAAATCCCTGAAGGAGCCAAAACAGTTGGATGCAAATGGGTCTATAAGACCAAACGTGACTCCAAGGGTGATATCGAAAGGTTTAAAGCAAGGCTTGTGGCAAAAGGATTCACTCAAAGAGAAGGGATTGATTATAATGAAACTTTTTCACCCGTCTCTTCGAAGGATTCATTCAGAATAATTATGGCACTCGTGGCTCATTATGATTTAGAGCTACATCAGATGGATGTCAAAACGGCATTTCTAAATGGTGACTTACGCGAAGATGTTTACATGGCACAACCGGAAGGTTTTGTTATGGAAGAAAATAAACATTTAGGATGTCATCTGAAGAAATCCATCTATGGTTTGAAACAAGCATCAAGAGAGTGGTATCTCAAATTTGATCAAGTCATAAAGAAATTTGGCTTTAAGGAAAATAAGAAGGACAATTGTGCTTATGTTAAGTTCAGGGGGAGTAATTTTATCTTCCTGATATTATATGTTGATGACATACTCTTGGCGTGATGATAAAAATATGTTGATGGAGACCAAGAGATTCCTGTCTTCAAAGTTCGATATGAAAGATCTCGGTGAAGCAACTTATGTTTTAGGAATTGAAATTCACCGGGATAGATCCAGAGGGATCTTGGGGCTATCTCAGAGAGCATATATTGAAAAGGTACTAAAAAAGTACAATATGTATAAGTGCTCAGCCTCGCCTGCTCCTATTGTTAAGGGCGATAAATTTGGGACTTTCCAGTGCCCAAGAAATAATTATGAATCTGCGCAGATGAAGTCAATTCCTTATGCCTCAATTGTTGGGAGTATTATGTATGCACAAGTGTGCACTCGCCCTGATTTAGCTTTTGTGACCGGGATGCTTGGCAGATATCGGTCCAATCCAGTGCGGATCACTTTGGAAGGCTGCTAAAAAGGTCTTGCGTTATTTGCAAGGCACTAAAGGCCTCATGCTTACTTATGAGAAATCTGATAACCTCGAAATAGTGGGTTATTCAGATGCTGATTTTGCGGGGTGTGTTGATACTAAGAAATCCACATCAGGTTATATCTTCACCCTTGCAAAAGGAGCTATATCATGGAAAAGCTCAAAGCAAACTGTTACTGCATCGTCGACAATGCAGGCAGAATTTGTAGCATGTTATGAGGCAACCGGGCAGGCGGTATGGTTGAAGAATTTTATCCCGGAACTAAGAGTGATTGACAGCATTTCCAGGCCTCTCACTCTATACTGCGATAATCAACCCGCAGTGATCTATGCGAGTAACAACAAGTCAAGTGCAGCTGGCAAATTTATTGACATTAAGTATCTTGTTGTGAAAGATAGAATCCAGGATCAAACAATAGATATCAAGTACATTAGTACTAAGTTTATGTTAGCGGATCCGCTCACGAAAGGCTTACCACCCAGCGTATTTAGAGAGCATGTTGCTGGCATGGGTTTGGTTGAAAGCTTTTAATCCTGGAGAAGTTGGAACTATTATGGCACCATCTCCCCAAAAGGGGCTCATTTTGAGATCGGATGGGAACCATAGTCACTTGGTTTAGCAGTACTTAATTGACTGTTGTAACCTATTGTCTTGGTGTACCATTTTATCAAAAGATGAGTCTGTAATGTTTATGATGTTTATGTAAAGAATTATGTAAATTAAGTTAATATATGATGTGAATAAAGTTTATGGAGCTCATAAATTAAAGAGGTTCATTTTGATATGAAGTAATGTGCTATAGTCACTAGATTAAATGGTACCTAACAGACCATTATAATCTTTTCGTCCTAGTGCATTATTTTGTTGAAAAAATGAGCTTATAATGATCAGCCTTACGATCAAGGGGGAGAATGTTGGATATTTTGGTGATCTAGGCTGCTTTCCTAGGTCAGATATTTTGGACTGCTACAGTAGGGCGGCACTACTGTAGCTACAGTAAGGCGGCTCTACAGTAAATGGCCACCTATCCTTATGTGTTGTCTTGATCGGAGACATCGATTTTGATCCAACGGTGCTGGTTCCCCTAGTGCATAGTGCTAAACATATAAAAGGGGTCAAATGACCTAGAAGAGGAGTGGTGGAAGATGGCTGCTGCTCTCTGCCTTCTCTCTTACACACACTCTCTCAAGAACAAGCCACCGATCAGGCTAGCACTAAAGCACTAGGAAGAACCTAGCACAAATTGCTCCATCCTGGTGTGAGCAATTAAACAAGAGGAGACATGGCATCATCTTCAGACCAAGGTATTTCTGATCTTATTCTTTTGTGGCTCAAACTAGAGCTAGTTGATCCTGCTGGATCCAACACTTATCGCAAACAGTATGTACCACTTTGGAGAATAGTGTATAAAATCTCAGAGAAACACCAGGGTGGGCGTATCAAAGGTCGACAGGCTGCACGCGGACCGGTGGAATAAGTAAAAGCTACAGTTCAGTGCAAAAAGATTTGCTCCGTCGCAAAAGCTATAGTAATTAGTTTTGAATAAATAAATTAGTAAGGCAAAAAAACTGTTATTGCTCAAGTTTCAACCTGAAGTTGGAAGGAGTTCAGCATTTAGATACATATTGAAGTCAATTAATATGAATCGGAGGGAGTAAGTAAACTCAGCATGTCAACTGCTCCTGTATAAGATACAATATTCTGAACTGAAGAAAAGGGTTCGATAGAAAAAACTGAAGTGCTCGATGTAGTTTCCCTTTGCTGATAATGCGTAAAGATGTCACCAAAACCTCCTCCATGTAGAAGTCTTATGTACTACTAGTAAAAAGAATTGCTGCAATCCTAACAGAGCATGTGAAATTGATTACATGAGGTGGTAAACGTTTCTCTGCATCAGATGCAGCTGAAATAAACAGAAAGTACAAGTAAAACTTATCTGATAAACTATCGGCGATTATGCCACAGGTATCTACCATCAGTTCGACTCATTTCCCTCTTAACAGACAAGGCTAGGCATAAACATCATCCAGGTCAGCCGTAATGACATTTTGGGAATATCACTAGTCCTTTTGTATAGGAAAAGCTATCATAAGTTTTGCTACAATAAAATATACACCAACGGTCCAAAATATCATGTCGCAAAATTTAGTTCCCGCTTATCTTTGAAAGAAACAAAATTTAAGTCGTCGTCATCGTCTTCCTCATAATCATCATCATCGTTGTCTTCATCATCAAAACCACTGCTCCCAGTTCCGTTACTACCATTTAGAACATTTGTTGTGGACGCACCATTTAAGGAATGGTGATGTCCATTATCAGTTAGCCCACCTTCATGCAGATCAGCACTATCAACACCTAAACCTGAGATCATCCCGTTGGGTTTTACTTCAAGCTGAAATGCACCATTCCCTGTCAACTCATTCGCTTCTTGTTGTTCTTCAGGTGTTTTGGCAAGAGAAAGTAGGATGTTTTTCGCTTTCTTGTCTGGTGGATATCCATGTGTTTCCATTTCGTTGAACCAAATGACAGCATTTCCAAAGTCTGAGTTCCTGCCATGTACATCCATGATGGTAGTAAAGATAGTTTGATTGGGTTCAACACCCTGCATCCGCATTCTCTCATACACTCGCATTACTTTCTCAACATCATCCAATTTTGAGTAGCCTTTCATCAGAGTTCCATAAACAACAACATTTGGCCTCAAACCATCCTCTTTAAGCCGACGGAAAAACTTCTCAGCCCCATCCATATCCGAAGCATTTACATAAGCTAAGAGCATTGTTGTGTAAGAGCAGAGATCAGGCTCAACCCTGCAAAAGGAAATAGTGTGATAAGGTGAGAACCAGCAGTTACACCTTCTTTCTGGAAAACAAAACAGTAGAAGTCATACCTGTGTCTTCTCATAGTCTTGAAAACTGTTTGAGCCTCTTCCACTAATCCAGATATTGCAAATGCATCAAGCAAGATGTTATATGATTTGCGTGTTGGCCTGGAAAAACAACATTGTATGAAATCACAAAAAAATAAAATATCTAGCTATTCTTCAGTGAAAATGTGGTGCTTTGATTTTTTTATTTATTTAAAGAATTGAGCAAGCAACCGAGTATGAATTGGTTTCTATAAACAGAATCACCGAATTTATTTCCTTCTATTGTCGATTTGAAAGACTCCTTTTGTCACAATCACATGGCCTGACATGAAGTTTGTGCCTACATGAAAACTCTTTGATGTGCGTACTACTGTGTAGTGTGTACATGTGCAATCTATACCAAAATAGTCATCAATTGGATGAAGTGTACACTCACAGCTTAAACATGACAGGTTCATGGCTTTAACCAAATTTTGCCAACAACTGGACTCATGATTTCACAAGCCAGCAATGACCTCTAAGTCTCAACGCATTGAAATGAAATCGAACCTGATTCCAGCATCAAGCATCTCTTCAAACACCGCCAATGCTTCATCTTCCCTCCTGGCTTTCCCGTAAGCTTTAATGAGCAGGGAATAGCTGACAACGTCTGGTTTTAGTCCAGCTCTTTGCATCTAAAAGTTATGGAATATGTTAAGAAAAACAACGGAACAGGTTTATATCTTCCAGTCTGTAGCAGCAGACCAAATGCTAATAGTTGAGTTAAGCTGGAGAAGCACCTGATCATAAATACTTGAAACTTCCTTATAATCTGCTTCAAATGACATCAAACTATTAAAAGTGACTGCAGACTGTGGGATTCCTCTCTCGGGCATCTGTGCGAATAGCTTACGCGCCTGGGTATAGTCACCAGCCTTCTTGTACATATAGATCATCATATGAAACATCTTCTGGTCTGGCTTAAAAGAAGCTCTTTTTTCATTAAGAAGGTCCTCGAATATAGCTTCAGCTTCCTTATATTTGTCACCCTGTCAGCAACCGCCAAGACATTTGTTTTAGGGACCAAAGTAGAGTAGTTCAGGGAACTGCTATAATTATGCTATTCTTTTATATAGATGCATAGGCTAACACAAAAGACTTGGGCAGGAGATGGGACTACATTACAAAAGAGTTGCACAAGAGATGGGACCGTGGTAACTTTCAATAGCAGGCTGCTGAACAGTACTTGCAGAATGCCCAAAATATCAATTACTAATGAGTAACAAAGAGAAGATTCAATAAACCTGTGATTTGAATCTAAGTATAAGCAAGAGGATTAGTATGCAAAAATAAATAGACATATCCTCTAATTCTGGTCTCTGCTTGCATGGTCTATTACAAGTAACCATTTTGGATCATGCTCCCATAATGCAAAGCCAGGTATTATCATGCAAATTTTATTGCAAGTTTGAAACCAACAAATCCCATGCTCAACCTGCACTAGCATGTGAGTTATCTCCTCTCTAGCCCAAAGGTGCTATAACGTCGGTTTAGCGTCGCTATAGCGAATCTTGAGAGTCCATGCTACGGCGCTAATCACGAAAATAGAGTGCTGTAGTGCTGCTAAACCACGCTAAATAGCGTATATAGCATCTGGAGGAGACCAGCGCAAAATCTGATAGAAGGCTAATTTTTCCTTGGATTTAACAAGATCCTTATGATTGGTCCTAAGCCCATTGGAAATAGGGTATCACAGCTGCTGCATTTAGCAACCGAACAACTTGTCTACATAGCCTTAGAAACTATTGCCCCTCCCTCCCAAGGCAGTTGAAGTGCGACGATATCAGATGATGGCCAGAACCGATGTCTGCTCACAATGCCATTTCATTGATTTCAAGGATGTCCAACATCTAACTGATTTCAAGGATGTACAAGTGAGTTTGGTTTTCTTTGGAGACTTCCAAGTGTAGGTCAACACCATGTAATATTGAGAGCATTACGTAAAAAATCACTAAGAACCATCGAGTTTTTGCAAGCCAAGACAAGTTGTGTGCAGTTAAATGCTAATGCCAACTGCTGAAGTATATGTGGATTGCTCAACCTTCCCAATCAGTTCGGACTTTTGGTTCTACTGGTTGGTGCATGAAACTTAATATGGTATCGGGATGCTATACACACAACACTATTATGCAAAGTTTTCTGCAGAAGGATATTCATTTTTGAGCAATTACTTATGCAACTGAATCTTTATGGCTAATTCCACAAATTTTCTAATTACCGAATCATGATGTATTACGCTGAATAAAAGTGATAAACTGAATTCGACAAAACAGTATTCGTATAATATGGGATTAGTTCCTGATAAACTCTAATAGCTGAAATATTAGACTACATAAATGCGAGAGTCTGATTAAATGCGCACCTCAACAAGCGATTTCAAAATTATTTGATATGTAATAGGCGATGGTTCAGGGCCTGATGCCTGCATCTTATGAAATACAGCCTCGGCCTTTTCGTACTGCTTAGCTCTTCCGTATGCTTCCATCAGAGCAGTCTGAGATATCACAGTCTGCCGGTAACCTTTCTTGTTCATGTACTTGAGGACCCTTTCCGCCTTGCTAAACTCTCCCAGCTTTCCATAAGCCGTGACAAGCATCAAAAAGTCCATCTCGCTGAAGTCCCACCAATGTTGCGTTCTAAGCCATTGAAGAATCTGAAGGAAAAAAAAAGGTGCAGACATTTAAATATTTCGGAGCATATTGCTCGTAGATTGAAGAGTCGGCGGTAGCTGCTTAGCCACCAGGAAACTTTCAGATTTGACTAACAAACATGCTGCAAGTGGATATACCTCGCTGACCAGATTCCACCTTTTAAGCTGTTTGAACCGCACAAGAGTGCCAAGAACCGCATCCCTTGGCAGCGGCTCCTTGGTGTTCCGCTGGGTCTTGAGAATGGATACAGCCGATCCTGACTCCTCTATCTCGCTCATCATCTTCCTCCAGTTCTTTTGCTTGGCCTCATCGGCAGCATCCTTGAAGACCTCTTCCCTCTTCTTCCGCACAAACTTCCTGGGTGCCAGCATCCCCTGGCAGACCACCTCGAGTCTTCGGTTGCTCTTGATCTTCACGTTATAGACGAGCAAACCGCAGGATACCTTTGCATTGCTGACACCATGAAACATGTTTCCAACAGATTAAAACAAGGTGCAAGCATCTTTTTGTTCATAAAAAATGACACTAACATAGTAGATGTAGATATAACATTAGAAATGGATGTACAATGGTATTTTTTGGAAAGTTGGTAGTGTCACACAAAAAAAATGGGGTGCACCCGCAACTAGTTGCGGATTGTAGTTTCCCCAACCTGGAAGCACCCATATGCCCGAGAGCTGCAGGTAGTAATGCCATCCCCGCACTTTATGTTAGGCAAAATGCATATGACATTATTATAAACGAGATATATCTGACTGAAGAATGTAAACTTATCCGCTTCCATGTGTACTTTTATGTTATTTTTTTAAGAAGAAACAGCAAAGAAAGACCTGACAGTTTGACGAAATCGAAGGTCATTAACTGCAACAATCAAACTATGGGACTCCTCTAAATCTTAACCAATAAGAACACATAATGTACAACTTCTCATAACACACTCTCTCATCGAGGAATTACTGAGGCGAATCGCAGCATAGAGTACCTGTTGTTCAACGAACAACCCTCGAGTCGCTCATAAAACGCGCGACCACAGGTTAGGCGCGCATTATTAGAAACGAAAAATATAGAAGGTCGGTTCACAGCGCCTTGGCTCCCCCTCTAAATTAAACTAAACTAGCCTAACAGTGAGTCCTTCCGAGACCCTCTCCCGGCACTCTACGGACGCGGCGCACCACGCAGTTGCAGAGGCGAGGTGGGGAATACTAGTTAGCAGAGCAGGAAGAGGGGGCGAGCGCGGTACCAGAGGCTGGAGGAGAATGAGAGCGGGGACTGGGAGCCGAGCGTCCCCATCGCCGCCTCCATCGCCGGCGCCGGCCGAATTGGAGCTGCAGCGGGAGCGGGAGCGGGAGCAGGAGCAGGAGCAGGAGGAGCCTTATCGGCAGAGCTTGCTTAAACCCCACTGTCCATCTCTGTCACCCTGTCTCCGGATGAGGAGGATCTTTTCAGGGGCGCACTCCTGGGCTTTTTGTTCTCTTGGGCCGGGTGACGGGTAGGCCCATCTCGATGTACGCCGAGGCCCCCGGTTCAGCTCCTCCGAGCCCATACCAGAAGCAGAAATAAAAAGCTCGGGACTCTTTGCTAGGTCGCAGCCGCCTCCGCTCAACGAAGAAAAAGAAGTTCGCCGCCACCCGTCGTGGGTGGGAGATGGCGAGGGAGGAGGACACGTTCGAACTGGAGTTGGAGGAGGTAGTTCGCGTCGACGGTAGGCTTCCGGCGTGGACTGCGAAAAATCTCCAGCGGCTAAAGAAGCCCCACGGCGTCTGCCACTACGTCTCCGATCGAGCACCGCCGGCCGCATGGGCAGGTAATCCTCCATGTAACCGGTCCGGGCTCGCAAGCCTCCCTTGAATTTTGAGCCACACTCTGATCATGAATCTGACTGGGGGTAATCCTACATGTAATCCGGCTAAGGGGATTTTTGTTATCATAGTTTTAAATATATTCTTTTCCAAAGTAGGCATTGGAAGCGGGTCTAAATTAGAGATTTTTTTTTTGTTTTGATCTAAGACGAACAACGATGGAAACATCCCTAAAATGTCCCAAAGTATTAAAACCTGCAACTATGCGTATATTTAGAAATATGTTAACCATTAAGATCAAATAAACCACTATTTAGTATAAAAAAAATCTATGAATTGAATTTTACCATATTGCATTTTGAGATTCGGTACTCATTGCTATCAGGCCAGCTATCAAACAACTGAGCCAACCTAGCAACGTCCATATTTTCATGACCCCTTGGTTCTCGTGCACAGTATGATATCGGCTAAATAGTAAGAAGAAAATATTAGTAGTATGAGGCAAGATGTATATGATTGTAGTAACTTACATAGAAGTTCAGATCCATGTAGTGAACTGGAATGCCTCTAACAAGCTGGATGTTGTCGCATGGTAGTATCCGTACAGCCATATTAAAGCAATCAACATTTCATTTGTTCGTCAATATTTAAGATGTTACTTATTTGTCTCAAATTTCAAATACTACCTCTGTCCGGATTTAATTGACGTCAATCTGTTCATTAGCCTTCTCCCCCCGCGTCGATTAAATAGGAACGGAGGGAGTAATAGATAAGGATTAGAGCTTTTCAGCCATTCCCTCCTATGAAATCGCTATTATGTTAATTACAATATCACGAGTCTAATCCTTATATATTATTTTAATTTTGAGACAAATAAGGAAATATTAAATAATGATGAATAAATAGATATTGATTTCCTTAATATGGCTGTGTGGATATTAACATGGCACGGCATCTAGTTTGTTAGAGACATTTCAGTTCGCTAAATGGATCTGAACTTCTATATAAGTTACCATTATCAGTTTATCACATATTTATATTTTGACTACTAATGTTGTTTGTTATTATTATTTTAGTTGATGCCACACTATGCATGAGACCCAAGGTGTTATTAAAATCTGGATGTTGTTAGGTTAGCAGAGTTGTTTGGTAGCTGGTTTAATAGCAATGGATACCAAACTGAGAATGCAATATGGTAAATTCATATATTGGTTATTAAAAGTGGTTTATTTGGTCTTAATAATCAATGCATTTCTAAATATATTATTTATTACCTTGGGATTTTCTTGGACTACTAGTTCGTCTTGGATCAAAATAAAAAAAATTATCTCTATTTTAGACCCGCTTCGAGTATCTACTTTGGGGAAGAATATAGTAAAAGAGTAAAATGCATCGTAGAATTTCGCTACCTTAGGACCGTTTTAGTTACCGCCATCGGTTGTTGACTTCCATGCCATCAGTTCACCAACTTTTCTTGACCTTCTGGCACTTTGTGGAGACCTGTGTTTTTGGTAAACAGTCGCTCGGGCCTGGTGCGACCCCGAGCGACTGTTTGAAAATGCATATTTGAGTCCTAGTTGTTTGAAAATGCATATTTGAGTCCTAAAAGTTGATATGTGGTTCACCACAATTCCTACACATATCTGACCTGCCGTTGAGCGATGCCACCAAGGCAATATTTTTAAAAATAGCCTCTACAAAATTCTATCTTTTAATCTTATAGTCCTTGCTCCCTCTCCCTCTGTCCGCATGTTCCCAAGTCTTTGTAGCTCGCCCGAGACGAGTCCCTACAAAATTCTATCTTTTAATATTATTGTCCTTGCTCCCCCCTGTCCATATGTGCCCAAGTCGTCGAAGCTGGCCCGAGACAAGCGCGTCCATCCCTTCCTTGAGCCCCATTCATTTGCTCTTTTTTCTACTGTATCTTTCTTTGAGCTCACCACCTGGAAGACATGGATGTGCCATGTTTTAGCCAAAGATGAAGAAAATTCCTAAATTTTGAACTGGTCGACGCAGGAAACTGGTCGTGGCATGACTCAGCGCGAGCCGGCACACAAACACCAGCTTCCAAGACGGCTCAATATTTACCACAGCCAGCACCGGGCACACAAATATTCTTTAACTAGACATTCTCTTCCACAGAAGTGACTGTTGTAATATTTACCCAGTGCTCATAGGGTGTTCCTGACATTTCAAAGAATTTTTCAAATTGCTGAAGCCAGCCAATTGGATCATCACCAGCAGATAATGGCATGTCATGTTTGGGTCCTTTCAACACACATCTACATAGTATGAAACTTCTCCCATCTGCTGCAGCATTGCCTCATTTACGTCCAGATCAGACTGATGTATGTTGAACTGTTGCTTTTGGTGTTGTGTATTGTGGTGAAAGGGAAGGTAATGTCCTGTCACTATTAGTATTTGGTGGTGGTGCTTGGAATGGTGTGTACTGTGTATTTGGTGACCAGATACTTCGGTGTGGTGCAAGTTGTTGTTCAAAGGAGTATGGGGAGGGTTATGTATGGGTGGGTTCTGAAAATGTGAAGGAATCTGCAAGCCATTCGGCTGTGTGGCTGTTTGTGGCGTATATGTGTTTTGTTTGATAGTCGTGCAGTGAACACTATCGGTGTATACAATGGATGTACCAATTGGCATCGTCTCATGTCTCTCTGCTGCGCTAACTGGCTGTGGTACTGCTGCCGAACTGCTACATGGAATCACCAGCGTAGTTGCAGTAACAGGAAAGTAGCACAAATAAAAGGAGCTACCTTCTGGTTCACATGATTGTGGTGGATGTGGAGGGGGCTGACAAGTACTTCTGCATTAGGGCATCTAGAGTATCCACTGTAACCACTGTTGCGGAGTAGCGAGTTCCTTCTGGATCTCTGCCATGTCAGTCTCCAAGTGGTCAACTGCCTGTTCGGCTATGAATGCCCTTGTCGCCGCCTCAGTTTGTTTCCTGATGGCCCCCATGTTGCTAGTAGGATATGTGTGGAAGAACACCAGTTGCTGAATTCCGTCCAATACACCTGCTAGCACACCGCCGCCGCCGTGAACACGAAAACTTGGATTGGGTATTTTATAGTCAAGCCTAACCCAAACAAGTGTTTCGAGATCGTTTGCCTACGAAGTTGCTCGATTTGTAGCTCAGGAATTTTGCAGTGACCGAGATCAGCAACCTTTACCACCTCAGATGTGTGCCTTCCTCGTCGCCCTCAAGAGTTCGTCGCCGTATCTGGGGGTCCACTCTGCGACGCGAGGTGGGAAGGGATTTTACGAGATCCCGAGATCCCAATCTTCCTTCATCTCAGAATCGATTCGCCTCCATCCCCGCATAGGATCAAACCAGCTCTGATACAATTGAAACATCTTGATTCGATCTGGCGGATGATTTCGTGGATTTGGAGTTGAGGTCGTGGGGAATCGGGAATACATGCGCTGAGACGCAGAGGAACTAGAACCCTAGGTATGCTAAGACTAAGTTGTGATTCTCTTTCTTCTCATTCATGGCAAAGCCGGCATATAACGAGTGTTTCTGTTATAATAGTAATTAAGCGATAGTGAAAGTAATAAGCAACATTAACTCCACTAGTTCCTGTGGCATTTCCGACCAGGGACCTAGGCCGTTGATAGAGCTTAAAAGACTGCATTATTTACTCTAATTTTTCAGTCCCACGCCTCCTTAGGCCATGTACAAATGAAAGCCCTTAGAGAGGTGCTTATAGAAATAAACCAATCTTTCTCTTAAGCAATAATGCTTATTTCTATAGGAGAGGTTTATTTTCCAAGCATCTCCCTAAGCACCTTGCTATACATGCCCTTATATGGGACTATAACTAATAATAAATACTTTCTTCATTATTTCACTCCAATCAACATAATTTTTTTATTGGCACCTATCAGTTGCAAACACCTGAAAACCTTGTCTTCAAGTTTTCGACTTGCTAGGCACAATAGGTCACCGCAATGACCTCATTGAAATTGTGAGTAATTAATGCAATATCCCTGTTTAGAACTAATGAGTGAGAGAATCAAGTGATTGCTTTCTTGATGAGTAAAGGGTATTTATACCCCTGGAACAGGTGCCAATGTAAGGCGGTTTACAAGGTTCGCGTCCTTTCGGAGGGACACGACGTTTGGACAAAAGCTAACTACTAATTAGCTTAAGGTCTAAGCTAATCTACTTCTAACTGTCTAGTTAGCTTATGATCTAAGCTAATCTATTTCTAACACTCCCCCTTGGACAACGTCGTTTCTTGAAAATCTCTTGTATTATCTTCAAGACCTTCTCGCATAGTCTTGAAAGTCTTCTTGCTTTTATGTGAGGAAGTCCTTGTAAACAATTGTGCTCTTTGTATCATCTTGAAAGTCATCATCTTTAAAATCTCTCCCCCAAAAACCCTGTGGGAAAAATATGAGGAGAGTTGTAGTTGATATGTTGTTAAAACTCCTTTAAACCCTTTGGGCAAAATAAGGAGAAAATAGTACAACATGTAAAGATTGTTGTCTCCATGAGAACTCATATGAGAAAACCTTAGCGAAGGGAAAAACCTCGCGAATGAGTTTGGAGAACAATAAATATGCCTTTTGTACTTCCTTTAAAAACCCCAGTGGGGAAAATAGGAGGTACGGCATATATCTTGTGTAAATATTGCAAAGAGTGCAATATGATGTGCCACGGAAAACTCCTTTAAAACCCAATGGGAAAAATATAAGGAGAAAACAATGTGGCATATCTTAACACTTGTATTTATATCGTCTCATTAAAAACCGTTTATGAAAAACCATTAGGAAAAACTCATTAAGGGAAAAAGAGTACAATATATATGATCTGATGATCATCAATGGGTTATAAGTTGGGAGTTTACTCCCCCTGAAATGTGCAAATATTAAAGTTGTCACATACCAACTCCACATGCATAACTATGGAATACAAAAGTCGGTAAAGACATTGTGAAGAAATCTGTTAGATTTTCACTAGATATATTCACAAATTGTTTATCCCTACTCAAGGAAATATTATTTGATGAACAATTTTCTTTGCAATATTGCTCTGTATATAACCCGTATGCATTTGAGCAATTACAAGTGGTATTATCTAGATAGATAATGGTAGGTGATTCTGTTGAATCTTAACCACATTATCTTGAACATGGTCAATCATTATATGAAGCCATTAGAGTCTATTTTGTAGACTTACTTTAGAAGGCTCCTTCATTGAATTCAGTCTATGATATGGCATTTATGAGATCGGGTAATTATAGCCAATGTAGATTACACAATGGTCAACTCTTGATGTTCCTAAGAGAATTAATCAGGATCGATTGTGCCTTAAAGATATCGGAGGATATTACTTACACTTTAAAGAAGTTGACAACAAAACATTCTTATTCATGATGTAGTTTGTGTTGAGATATTGAACAAGAGGTCCAATATCACTACTACAATGTATGAATGAATTTATATCCATGTCAGAGATAATGTGACCATATGTATCTTTGATATGATTTATCCATATTTAATTGCTCCAAAATTTTATGGACATGTAAAGACTGATAGATATGTATTCCGATAGAATATACTCAAGTTATAAACTTGGTTAATACTTGGTTCAATCCAAATCTCCGTCTTGATATGGTTGCATGAACCTTTCATGTATATTATAAACTTTGATGATAAAATCATTGATATATACAAAGGTCACGTAGAATCCAATTAGGGATTTTGTTTATGACTACATATAAGCAATCATCATTGTACGAGTAATCCTTTATAAGAAGGAGCTCTTATAGTCAATTGTACCACACAATTTGTGTTTGACTATTTTAAGTCATAGAGTGACTTTGTATTATTACACATATGTTGCGATTCAATTTTGTATTTGGATTTATAAGTCTTAAGGACTTTAATATAGATATCCAAATTGAGTGACCCATATGATTATGTAATCACCACATCCATCAATTGCATGGATAGTTTATTTTTAACTGCCAATAATATGAGTATCGAAACGTAATTCCACTTATACCAATAGGGTATGTTACATCATATAAAATTGATGTCGGGTCTCTGCGTGAACCCTTGCGCTACAAGCCTCACTTTTTCACCACCTCATTGTTTTTTTTTTGTTGTTAACAAAAAGTCATTTGTCTTCCAGAGGGAAGGTGCTTATGAGGAATAGGTATTACGATGGTAAATACCTCCCTTGTTGAGTGAGTGCTATTCTTATTCAATTGCATCCTTCTAGTTGAACCAATATATGAGTGCATTAGGCACTCTGCCATGGACTTTGGTTCAGTGCCCTAAAGGTTTTAGCAATTTTAAGAATAAATATATTTGTCGACAAAATGTAGTCTTTGTTGTATGATTCTGTTGAATCAATAATATTTGTGGAAATATGGTTAAATATTTGAACTCCTCATGATTTCCCATAACAATGGAGTCAAGGTGTTTCGATGTCCCAACACTTAAAATTATGTGCACATTTGTGCTGGGTTTGGATGATGAGCATCCACTATGTGTTATTCAACTTGAGGTTGAACTACATTTACTTGTTGAGGATATAATTTCCTCTATTCCGCGGAAGCATGTGAGAATTTATATCTCATGTGGCCAATTTTCTCCCCCTTTTGCTCTCATTTCGGAGGAAAGTGGTTACATTAGGTAACTTCAATCTTTTGGCACATTGGTTGCATGCATAATATTATTTTATGACATATTTGTCACGAGTAAATGTATGTGGCAGATTTGCAATGTGTTGCAAATTTATGACTGAACTTATCGTTCAGATTTTCAAGTACGTGAATATAAGGACTGAAAGTCTATGATATTTATTATTTATTTATCGGCATTCTTTGTGGTACTAATCTCCCCGTAATACCGAAAAATATTCTTATTGCAAATGCAATCAACGTACGGGCTATCAATAACTCCCTTGTTAGGGTTTAAGGTATTTGACGGATATTAAAAAAAATTATACCTTAATTATTTATCACATAGATCCCAAATTGATGTGATGACCCATGATGTACGTTGGGGTGGTGATATCGGTATATAACCGAATTATCGCAGATGGGAAATACTTGTTTGATTTGCACGTACTTACTGCAAGGGGAAGCAGTATGATAAGCAACTGTTGTGATTTGGATTAGATCTACGGCGTGCAATACCGTATGTGTCCAACAAGATGTTGGCATGTTAAAAATCTGTCAAAGTGGTCATTAGTTAGTTTGATTCTTTTGATAAAGAATTTAGATACACCAGTCTGGGTATGTACAAGAGGTACTTAGTAAAATCACAAATGCTCATGAAAACAATATCAGTATTGGTTTAACCAATATGTTATAATATTTTGATCTTAATTTGATAATTTGAGCAATTAATTTAGTAAACTCATGGATTTGTGGAGATTAAAGACCTACGTAAGACCATCCACTAGATGTGTCTATCAATACCATGAAATACTTATATGACCCAAATAGTTGTTGAATAGTCAACAAGTATCTTCTTGAATAAGTTCAAGAAATTTCAGTGGAGTGTGAGAGACATAGAAAAAAAAATCTCATGGCACATTAGGTGCTCATAAAATCTGATGATTTGAGAATTTCGCAACTTGTAAATTGTGACCAACAAAATTTCACTAACTTTTTGCATTATCCCTATAATGGGTAACCAAGGCCATTATGACAAATCTTAAATTCATAGATCCGAAAAATTAGTTTGTACGCAACAAAGTTTAGTATGAATTTAGTTCATACATTGAAATTTCATGTATGAGAAACATGATATTAATGGAAAACATACCACATTTAGTAGTATGATTTTTGGCTAAATGACATATTGGAATAGTTATGAGACTAAACGAGGTTTTCCATTATGTCTTGGGAATTTCATTCTGCAATAAAACTATTATTGCAATGCAGTGTAGTTCCAACCGGAGTAGACTTATGTTTTCTCAATGATGAAGATTATAAGTACAATCCTTAACCAAATTATATTCTGGTGTTTCTTGAAGTGAGCTTCAAAATTATCTCGTTTAACTCGTAGATGATCAACTTGTGGAATAACCCAACCAAAAGTCTTGGAAATTGGGATTTCATATGTACAATGATTCATACAATAACATCTTTGATAAACTTGAGAGTTATCTTATCCCTTTACTATAACCATTATTTTTTTCCTTGTCATTTTACCTCCAGTTTACATTGATGTCCCGTGGTTCTGACCATTGAGATCACTAGTACTATGAGTACCATTTAAATTTCAGGTTGTGGTATATATCACCCGTAGGGTGTATCTAATGATTCTTTATGGGAAGACATCATATATCCTGAAATTGAGAGGATAATGTTTTTGCATTACCATCACAAGAGGATGTAAAGTGCATGAAGGGTTTTGAATCAGATCTACATTAAAATTGCCTCATGACAAAATATCAACTTGCAGTTTATTTTATAGACAAGAGGACTAAAAAAAAAAATCTTCATGATGAAGATTTAGAGGGAAATGGATATTTATCCAATTTCTCTCATCTAATGTGAGTTCAGTGAATTTCATTGATAGAAATTCCAGCCATATTCGTATGAATGGCCAAGGTGATTCCTTAATGACCATGATATACATTTAGTATTGAGACACTAAATTGTAATTATATCAATGCTTTGGACTTCATCCGCAAAGTGATGGGAGATGTAAAATTTACCGCAAAAACATAGATGTGTATTTTGACATTGGTTATTCATGGTGAATATGATTATCACCGCATGGTGTAGAACCTATAGTAGTTTTGTCAAGAGGACAAACACTGCTATGTATGATGGACTTTGTCTTGATAGACATAGAACAATAATAATACTTAGTGATATAGGCTCCACAATTTTCTTTATACCAATGTAATAGAAGCATGCGGTGATGATGCCAAAAATTAATTTTACTTCGATAGCAAAATTTCCTTTGGTAATAACAGGTATGGAACAACTTAAATGTTAAGCTAATGCTTTCATGCCATATATGTGTGTGCTGATCTTAAATTCTAAGTTAACACATTGTAGTTAGCCTCCATATTTATGGAGTACATCTCTCGGTAGTAGGAAGCATAGTCTAACATATATATCAGTAGACTCCTTATCCTGCTATCTTGTGTTATACTTTGACATTAACAAATTGGGAAGAACACTTTGAAAATAATTTTATTGTCAAAATGAGAAATAATTCTTTTGTTAGTAACGGATAATCCGCAGTTTATGCAGCCAATGCCATCACCTTGTGATTCAAAAATTAAATTTAAGATGGTCATTTATTGTAATTGCATTTTTTTAAATTCGATTGAATTAATGAGAATTTACGAGAAACTTTTTTTTTTTTTTTTTTTTGCAAACCAATCTTCGTTGTAGCAAATTGCATGTTATAGACAACGCTGGAGAAAAATGCATTGAGCATGCATCAAATCCCATAAAACTAGGATCTAAAATGTAGCTACAGTATGTTTCGCAAAAAATATTTAATGATTATTCAATATGGTTTGATGGCCCTGCACACACATTTATATTTAGCCAGAGGGCTTTAAATAAATCAACACACAAATCTGATGACTTTTCTATGGCTTAAATGCTAAACAATGTGATGGCCAAGTTGTAAAGCCCCGTAAGCCAGAGAACTTTCACAGAAATGTGATGACTAATATTTTATTGTATGTTCAGCCGTGGTCTAACAATGAAAAGTAGGGGCTCATACTTAAGTATTATGAAGCTAGAGGTTAAAACTGAAAATGAACGAAGGGATAAGGTTCCCTAATCCCTATCGTTTTTCCTCTTTGCTGTGTACAGGAATCAATTGATTCATCCGTTTCTGGCTTACGGGCGCCTCCGCTGGGTGCAGGTTCGTGCAGCCGGAGGGCGCCGCCTTGCTTCGGAGTCCGGAGGACTGAAGGGTGGAGTGCGTGCGGCGAAGCCATAGATTGAAGAACCCTCCGTGCTCGGAGGAACCAGGCCGAGGGCCGTGTCCGCGGGCGCCGCCGCGCCGTGAGGGCCGAGCCGAAGGCTGCATGGCGCATCGCGGTTGAAGGTCGTCTTCGTCGCGCGTAGGCGGCCACCGGCTGGGAGGAGAAAGCGTCGGGGACTGGCTTCCGCCGGGGGCCGATACATGCTCGGAGGAGCACCGTCAGGGGCGCCGCCTCGTAGGAACGAGCGCGCCGCTCGTCGTAGGACTCTGCTACGCGTGCCGGCTGTGGGCCGTCACCGCCGTTCATGGCGCGTGCTGGGGCCGCAGCCGCGCCGGCGTTTTGGCCGTTCTTCGCGCTGCATGGAGGAGTCGCGGCGAAGAGGGCCGTGGTCGCGTCGGGGCTGATGGCCTCCGTCAGGAGCGGCCGGGCCACGCGTCATGCCAGAGAGTCTGCCGTCGCCCGCCGGACCGCTCGTGCCGTGCTGCTTTTCCCGTCTTCTTCTTTTCTCTGTCGTTCCTCTCTTGGCTTGCGCTCTCGGCAGAGACAAAGTGCTGATAACGTGTTTAGAACTAATGAGTGAGAGAATCAAGTGATTGCTTTCTTGATGAATAAAGGGTATTTATACCCCTGGAACAGGTGCCAATGTAAGGCGGTTTACAAGGTTCGCGTCCTTTCGGAGGGACACGACGTTTGGACAAAAGCTAACTACTAATTAGCTTAAGGTCTAAGCTAATCTACTTCTAACTGTCTAGTTAGCTTATGATCTAAGCTAATCTATTTCTAACAATCCCATCTTATGTGTAGAAGAGTGTTGTCATATTCTGCTTGTGATGCTTTTAATTTGTTATTTCTTTGTACAACAGCTCGTAAGACTGCAGAAGTTATTCAACTTTGCATCGCAACACATGAAATTGAAATCTCATAAGTGGAACGACCTAAGCGTTGAGTGTAGCATGCGGACAGATGGGTACACCTCATAACTCAGCACAATCAATATGGCCACTTCATCTGAATCTTTTGAGTATACTAGTTTTAGATGCATCAAAATGAATGATCCAAAGGAACTTAGACCGGTAAAAGCACCGGTTTTAGAAGATATGTGATTATCAAAGTGAATGGTACCATAAAAGATATATCACTAATACAGATTAGCCAGTCGTGGCACAGTGAAATCAAAATTAGTGGCGTGTTGCCACACCACTAACATTATTGCATCACTGATAGTACTTAAGGTTATATTTCATTCAACTTTAGGATATGTTAGACCAGTTTGAATAAAATTTGAACTGAATTAATCGATTGAAGATAGCATCACCGCCAGTGGTGGCGTGGGGAGCCACGCGCACGCTACCAACTGAGTCAGAGGTGGTGGTGTGGTGTAAAACTCAATGCCACCATTAATGCCCAGTCGGCTCACGCTCAGGTCGGGACCACAATGGTGTAACAGTGGCGTGGTAAAAAGTTGGTGCGCCACTAATCAAGTGTCCCCTATAAGCTATTCTCTACTAGTGTATGGTTCCTACCACCCACCTGGGATGTGCACTAAGTTAGCTGAAATTGCGATTTAATCAGCCTTTAAGGAGGACTGTAATCTTCTCAATGAAATGAAACGCAAAAGTCCTTTGCGTTTTCTTTAAAAAAATAAGATATATGGTTCCTCATGAAGTAAATTGATGGGTAGTTGAATAAGCCAAAACATTTTGTCCGTGCTTTCAATTGAATCGTAGGCACACAAATCAGGAAAAAACAATTAAAGTACATCTAAAGTCCAGAACAAAGGACTCTACGGTCACAGCTGGTTTTAATTATATATCAATTATCATGGGCTCATGGCCTATAATGTGTTTCATTCTTTCAAAGGAATTCATAGTGTAGCTTTTAATCGCAGAAAAGTGTTTCCTACAAGACCCACATGGTGATGATGGCCTGATCCACCTAATGAGGGTGGTGTTGATTTGTCTGGCCCACGTAGTGACGATGGGAAGCACAATGAAAGATGCTGGTCCACAAGCACGCTATTTTCCCCTTCCGTTTCCTTGGAAATATAGCCAGGCAACTCAAGGACAGTCGGGATTTTGTATGTTACATTTACAGTAGAAAGTTAAGGTCCTGCAATACCTAGATGGTCAAATGTGGTTTGCTCCTGTTGAAGAATGCGAGGTGATTTAGACATGGTCTCAGTTTTGATATGTTCACTTCGAGTTTTGATATGTTCACTTCGATTCCCATAGGGAAATGAAGCTAGGCTTTTCTTCCCTGCTGCCTCCAGTTGTTCTATGACATCTTTTTGAATCTAGCAATTCACTGTAGTGATTTTCTTGATGACCCTTTCCCGCTACGGCATATGCTCTATTTTGGTTTCATTTTGCGAAGGGGTTTCCACCGTTTTACTTGCATAGCGCACTAACGTTTTTAATTCCTGGATCACCTTGCACCTGTATATTGTTTGTAAGCTGTTCAAACTTTTATACAGAAATAAGGATACCTTGGAAATAAAGGGGAAAATACTGGTTAACTTATCCAGCATTTTTGTTCTGCCATAGCTGTTCATACATTGTTTTGTCAGCGAGGTTTGTTTATGCATTGAATCTCCATCTGTCCTTGCAGGGGACCTACAACAAAGTGTACAAACGACCACGCCAGTCTGAGGAAGATGCTTAATCATTGGGGGTGAATTACTCTGTGCCATCACAGAGATGGCTGAAAGGCCCCTCATTTGTCAACGGTATATGGCCACAGAGCCCACTTATCAGTGTGCTGTTATTTTCTCTTCCAACATACGCATCTTAATTAAATATGTACTGCAGGGTTGATGTTCTCGGAAGGATCACTCGACCTGATTTTCTCTTTTAATATATGTGTCAGCTTCATGTGTGACCTTTTGAGAACCTGTAACTTTCATAAAGCAAGAGTAGTCTGTAGTGGAAACTTGTCTGCACATGTGGCACCCCGTTCGCCACTGCAATTTTGTGGTTGTTTCTGGCGGCCGCAGAGCTATCCAGGCACCTTGGCTGGAGCGTCACCCGATCGAGGAGTGAAGGTGACTGTTGATGCTAAGCAGGCAGGTGAGGTTTGTGATTAGCATTTTGCTACATGTCGGAAGAACTGAACATCATGTGATGTTGGGCATATTCACTGCACCTGGACGCCTCTTAAACATCATCGTACTATGAGTTTCTTGGTAAATTAAATGTTGCTCCCGAATGCCTTCCTGAGGTCTGGATCATGATTCCAATGGCGCATTAAAAAGTGTGCAAGTATGTCAGGAGAGTTTGTCATAACAAAATGTGCAAGTTTGTCAGGAGAGTTTGTCATAGAAATGTGTGCAAGTTTGTCAGAAGAGTATGTCAGAAATACATTCCTGATCTCGGTAGCGGATATTTGTCCCAGAGCGAGACGCACACGGCCACACTCACACCGAAACCAAACCGTGATTTGAGTGGCCGGTAGAGTATGCCTTTAGCTCAATATAGTATCTCTAAGCAGGAGCGTTTCCTTTGTTTGCCAAGCTCCCTGAGGCTTAATCAATCTCAGCTCGTGATTTTATGATGTAATACGAGTTTTTCCCCCTAAAAAGTAGGAAAAACATCTTTTTTAATAGGGGTTGGGTGGGTACAAGTTACAAGGAGAACTTCAAAAGAAAGCTACATTACAAAATGGTTCTCGCCTTTTTTTCCCAAAAAAGCCCAAGAAGAAAACTGGAAACACGGTTGAGTCATTGTCCACCGATGTTGTTGAACCTCGAACTACAGATCACGCTGTCACCCTTCTCCGCCCATCTCCATCACGGCAAGATCAGGAAAGAATATGTAGAAGCAGAGGTCCCCGAAATTATTGAAGAATATGTAGAAGCAGAGGTCCCTGAGATTGTTGGTAGAGACTGCCCCATCCGTCTCCGTGTGTGACCACCGAAGCACCCCATTACCACTAGGAAAAAGCCGTACCAAACTTGGCTACCGGTGGCGCACCAAGGTACGCCACACACACTTCACGCTAGTGGTATGTTACAAACTTCACCTTAGTGGTACCTAGCTACCTGAGCTTGGTGCGCCACGAGTAACTGGCATACTGGTGACGTACGACGCTGGTATGCCACCACTAGCTAAATAGGTACGGCATAATATTTGTTGTGGAATTTTTTCTACTATACAACTAGAGAAATGGCCAAATCATTGGTTCATCAATGTGATCATTACATTAGAAACGAAGCAGATCACAACGAAATAGTAATTACATGAATACAGGTCTTGATTGGTTCGCTAGAGTTATAGCTCGCTAAGCGTCAAGAAAGGAAGTATCTAGCTATAATCATCTAAACTACGATAACATAGAATAGAAACATAGTCACGAGGAGCAAGATGGGGATCACGATGATCGAAGCTAGTCTTCATCCGCTAGATACTTCATGTAGCTAGATACACAGGCATATATCAAAAAAAAAGAGCTCACATGTTAGTAAAACTAAAAGCAACATCAAGAAGTTCAGGAATTTACAAGAGGCACGTGTGCAAGAGTTTGTTTGGCACTCTGCTCAACTTGCTGAGCATATGCCTCATACTCACATTGGACACACATACAAGAGATGGTTTAGGTGGGCCAAGCAGGATGCACAAGATTTGTGTTTGTGTGTATCACAATACTCACTTGCACCATCCTCTGATCACATCCGAATTTCTAATCATCGTCCATTGCAACGAAAAAAGAACCAAAATGAACCTCAAATAGGATTTCATACTTAGATTGGACACAAAAGTCTTAGGGATGATGCCAGTGAGCCAAGTAGGTTGCATAAGCTTTATATTTGTGCATATCACAAGACTCACTAGCACCACCCCAAGATCACCTATAGTGCCCCAAATTTTTAGTCATCGGCCATTGCAGCGAAAAAGGATCAAAATAAATATGAATTAAGAACATGCCCCATACTTACATTAGACACAAAAATCTTATGAATCAGACTAGCGAGCCAAGTAGGATACACAAGATTTATATCTGTGTGTATCACAAGGCTCACTAGCACTACCCCATCATCGCATGTGGTGACCTAAAATTTTAATCACCTGCCTATGCAATGGAAAAGAACCAAAATAAACATGAATAGCGCAAAATCAAGAGCATGCCTTGTACTTACATTGGACACATAAATCTCAGGGATGGGGCTAGTGAGCCAAGTAGTATGCACAAGATATGTATTTGTGCATATCACAAGACTCATTAGCACCACCACATGATCACCTGTATAGCCCAAAAAGAACCAAAATGAATATGAATTAGGTGCAAAATCAAGAACATGGCTTATACTTACATTGGACAAAAGTATCTGAGGGATGGGGCCAGTGAGTCAACTAGACAACTAGGATGTTTAAGATTTATATGTGTGCATGTCACAAGTCTCACTAAAAACTTCAGTATCACCTGTAGTGCCCTAAAATTTTAATCACCTTCCATTTCAATAAAAAGAACCAAAATGAATATGAATTAGTGCAAAATCAAGAACATGCCTCATACTTACATTGGACACACAAAAATCTCACGGATGGGGCCAGTGAGCCCAGTATGATGCACAAGATTTGTATTTGTGCATATCACAAGGCTCACTACCACTGCCCCATAATAATCTGTAGTGCCCTAAATTATAATCATTGGCCATTGAATTGAAAATGAACCAAAATAAATATGAATTAGTGCAAAATCAAGAACATGCCTCATATTTACATTGGACACAAACATCTCTGGGATGGGGTTAGTGAAAAGCCAAGTAGGATGCACAAGATTTGTATTTGTGTACACAACCCCAGGATCACCTGTAGTTCGCGAAAATTTAATCATCGGCCATTGCAATGAAAAAGAACCAAAATGAATATGAATTAGCGCAAAATCAAGAAAATGTCTCATACTTACATTGGACACAAAAATCTCAAAGATGGTGCCAACGATCAAAGTAGGATGCACACGATATGTAGTTATGCATATCACAAGGCACTAACATCATCCCAGGATGACCTAGTGCCACACCATTTTAATCATCGGAATTCTAAAAAAAATACTTAGCAACATCAGTGTCCAAGCAAATGGATTTTGAAGGAGGGTCTCGACGACTAGACACACACGAGTAGCAATACAACTTAAAAGGAGAACTTGAGAAACCAGCTAAGCCCAGAAAGGAGAACTTGGAGGTTTCTACTAACAAACAATCAGAAACTACTCTTACACATTTCAATTTACTAAAGTAATTAGGTGCATTAATATCCTTTATAACAGATTGTGGAATTAGAAGAATGCTCACAAATCAGATTTATCCAAACAAAACACAAGAATTTTTCATCAGGACATGATCAACTACACAAACAATGTACTAGCATGCTCTATGAAAAAATCAAACAAAGTGAGCAGCATCAGTGTCGATAGAACCACCGCCTATGCACACACTGGTTCACATCCATAGGTACATGATTATCTACTGCCTACACACAATACATGAATGATATGATTTTTTACCAAACTAGGACAACAAATATCAAGATGTGATTATTAGAAACAAGTAATGAAGCTATGTACTAGTATAATTACAGTGATAACCACCCCCAAAAAAGTAATGAATTTTTTTCGGAGTACACACGGAAGAGGATGAGAGGGGCCTTACCAGCAACAAGTAGTCGTACAGCATCAACGTGACAGATTGATGGCCGAATGCAGGAGCTCGGAGACATGATTGTCGGCGGCATCTTGAGGTTTCGTCGTCGAAGAAGATGGGCTGAGGGGCTAGAGTGGAAGAGGCCGACGCCGGAGGGAGGCCCTACCTAGCAACATGACCACGAGCGCGAGGTGTAGGCTGCTTGTCTGGGAGGAGCTAGTGGCGGAGGGGGGAGGGGAGGCAGAAGAGCGACACCGTTTGGTGGCCTAGCTAGTCGATGGTGGAAGCCTAGCCACCGACGAGGAGGGGCACAGGTGCTACAGTATGATTTGGATCGGTTTGGGTCTTGTGCGAGGCTGGGATCTTGCATGAGGCTAGGGAGAGGACTGGGATCTTGCATGAGGCTAGGGAGAGGAGAGGTCTCACGATGGAGGCGGTAGCAGAGGGCTAGGGTGGTCAGCCGGTGGCGGAGGGAATCGAAAAAGGAAGGGAGATCGGGCTGCTGTGGGTGGGGTGGGAGGGGTAAAGAGGAGGAGGGATGAGCGGTGTCGGTGGGGTGGGGTTGCGCACCACTTGTTCGGTAAGCCATCGGTACCTGATTACTGGCGGCGAACCAATAAAGTGGTACACTACCGGTAGGTAGCGGCACCATGGGTAACCCATGCCACTCTTACTAGTGGTGTACCACTCTCTCTGTATGTCACGAGTAAGAATATACTAGTAGTGCATCAGAATAGTGGTACACCACTAAAAATAGCGTCGGCGTACGTTCATTTTGGTGCGCCACTATATAAGCTATTTCCTTCTAGTGTAGACAGGGAGTCACCTTCTTGGTCATCCTGAGCTGCTCGATAGCTTTGACCACCAAATCCCCAGATAAACGACATATTGCTAGACCGGCACAAAGCCATACATACCACAAGATAAAAACTTAGACTAAGCTATACATGGTCCCAACCTCCTCTTCCTCACGCTGCCTTCGGCCGGCAAAGATGCCTGAGAGGAGAGGGAGAAGAAGAGGAGAAACCTGTCAACTCTCAAAGCGGGGAGGAGGAGAGAGAAAGCTGGTGGTGAGGGTGGGGTGGGGTGGGGGGGGGGGTGGGGTGAGAGGTACACTAGTAGGAGAAGCTGCTGGCGCTAATGTTTTTATTTGATTGGTAGAGTTGGAGTGTCTACGATTGCACTTATCAATACCTGCAAAAAACATCATTTGTGTTTTACTCTAGACAAAATGATTATATTTGTTTGATGCACTACTAGGAAAAGGCCTAGCCGTAAGACTGCCAGCAGTGGCGCACCATGACTGATGTGCGCCACTACTACTTAGCAGTGGCGCACCACAAAACGGTGCACTACTAGGAAAAAGGCAATCAGTGGCGCACCACATATAGCCTTCAGTGGCGCACTAGTGGTGCGCCACTGCTATCACGCCACTGCTAACTCCTAGTAGTGGCGCACTAGGGGTGCGCCACTACTAGCCTGGATACCGATGGCGCAACTGCGTGGTGCGCCATTGACATGTCCAGCAGGTGCGCCACTATTACTCCAAAGTGGTGCGCCACGTTGGTCGATGGCGATGCGCCACCACCGTCTAGACGAGGTGCGCCACTGCTACCGTTTTGCGTGCGCCACTTTGTTTCAGCGAGGTGGTGCGCCATGCTGCGTGTGGACGTGCGCCATCGCTGTCGCCAGGACGTGCGCCACCGCTGAGGTTCCCGGTGCGCCATTTGCTAGTCTCGGAGGGGATCACAGGGCAGTGCGCCACTGGATCCAGCGCAGTGCGCCACTGCTACTTAGTGGACGTGCGCCACTGATGGGCCACTAGTGCGCCACTGCTACGAATTTTGAATTTTTTTTTGTATCCTGGCAGGTATTTATACAGGTCAATACAGGATATATAACACATATAAACAACAGCACAGCTTATCCATACATAGTTCTTCACATTAGCCCCACATGATTCACAAGATTTCACATTAGAGAAGTTACGAGGTTACAATGCAAGTTACGGGGTTACAAATTCGCAAATGAGCTAGTGGTTACACAAGATCGATCATCTAAAGTACAATCACATAGAAGAGAGCTAGAGTCACTACTAGCACCATCCCGATGATAGTGGTCTTCATCCGGTTCCTCCTCCGCTCCCTCCTCTCTCCCGCCAAATAGCGTGCGTATCTATCTTCGGCCTCCGCTCTAGTGGTGTACCCTTTGTAGTTGTTACCGCTAAAACGGTGAACCTGTCTCCGACACTCCTCCCAGTCGTTGTAGACTCCGGGAACCTTGCCCTTGTACACGACATACCACGTCATATCTGCACATATATGAACAAGCCAAAGAAACATTAGTGCACGCTCATAGATGTTTGCAACGAATAAGAGCAAACTCAAAAACGATCCAAGTAGTATGAACTAAAAGGCATGCCTCATACATTGTTGGTCGAAACAAATATCAACATTTAGGGAAGGGGTTAGTGAAACCAAGTAGGATGCACAAGAGATTGATACTTGTGTCATCGCACCAGGTTCACTAGCCCCTCCCCCAAGTGTACAAGTGACCAAACATTCTAATCATCGGCATTTTGAAATACGAAAGCAAATGGAAGAATGACAAGGGCCTCATACTTTGTCGGTCCAAACAAATATTAACATTTAGGGAAGGCGTTAGCGAGGCCAAGTAGGATACACTAAAATAGAAGAAAGAGCCAAGTGGTATCAACTAAATAGCATATGCCTCATACATTATTGGTCGGAACAAATATTAACATTCAGAGAAGGGGTTAGTGAAACCAAGTAGGATGCACAAGAGATTGATACTTGTGTCATCGCACCAGGTTCACTAGCCCCTCCCCCGAGTGTACAAGTGACCAAACATTCTAATCATCGGCATTTTGAAATACGAAAGCAAATGGAAGAATGACAAGGGCCTCATACTTTGTCGGTCAAAACAAATATTAACATTCCGTGATGGCGTAAGTGAGGCCAGGTAGGATGCACAAGACATGGATATTTGTGCCATCACACCAGGCTCACTTACGTCACCACGGAGTGTACAAGTGACCAACCATTCTAATCATCGGCCAATGCAATTAAGAAGTGCCAACTCAAATAAGAAGATAAGTAGCTAGTATGAACTAAATGGAATGCCTCATACTTTGTCGGTCAAAACAAATATTAACATTCCGTGATGGCGTCAGCGAGGCCAGGTAGGATGCACAAGACATGGATATTTGTGCCATCACACCAGGCTCGCTTACGTCACCACGGAGTGTACAAGTGACCAACCATTCTAATCATCGGCCAAATGCAATTAAGAAGTGCCAACTCAAACAAGAGATAAGTAGCTACTATGAACTAAATGGAATGCCTCATACATTGTTGGTCAAAACAAATTTTAACATTCAGGGATGAAGTGAGCGAGGCCAGGTAGGATGCACAAGACATGGATATTTGTGCCATCACACCAGGCTCGCTCGCTCCACCCCCGAGTGTACAAGTGACCAACCATTCTAATCATCGGCATATGCAAACAAAATTAACGACCAAATCAAGTGCGGAAAACAATAGAGCCATATATATAAGTTCACAAACATAGCCGAACTAGTAATTAATAGCAAGTAAAGTGCTGGATAAAGTTTATTACAACAGAAGCTCGTCTTTAGTTCACAACTACATAACTAGGCTCGCACATCAAGACTTTCTCGGAGCGTGGATAAAACTGCCGCCTTTCTTCAAGCACATCCATGAGCGGTAGTCGTCACCCTGCATTTGGAGCATTGTGTCTATGACACTGTTTGACGGCTGATAGCCGGCGTAGAACTCCCCCGCGCTTCTAACGACATCTTGATGGATGATTTCACAAAACTCTACTTGGATGTGGAAGAAGTCTTGCTTGATGCCATCGTCAGGGACCCGCGACAATTTGTTGGCCCAGTCTCTGAGATGCTCAGGTAGCGTAAGTTGCTGCTGGTCCCGTATGAACTTATCCATGTGATAGAGGGCGTAGTAGGCATCCTTGTTACTAGAAGGCGGCTTCTTGACGCAGGGAAACTTTGTTTGGTGCTTGAACACATGCTTCCCGTACCTAACATTTGGCCTCTGCATGTTGCCTTTCGCTTTGACGTAGCCATTGAGAGCATCATCAAGTACGGCCTTGACATTCGTGTAGTCCGTGGTTGACTTACCGTCCGCATCGAGGTATGTGGCCACTGAATGTTTCGGGGTTATGGAGATGAGTGTGCAGGTTTTGTCTCTGCGTAGAACACATAATGTTTTAGAACATGACGATTGAAATCTAAAAAAATCACGAGTTAAGACCGGTACGGTGAGGGGGTGACTTACTCGGGAAATACAGGCAGGAGGATGTTACACTTCTTCTGGTTCGCTAGAAAGAAGTCTTTGAGGTATCCACTCGCGTTGCCCGGTCTCCGGCGGTGGCCAAGTGGACGGCACGCATGTAGAAGGTGTCGGCTATCGCGATGTCCGGGATGTTGTGTCTAATGATCCGCATCGCCTTGCTGAGCGAGTATAGGCGAATGAAGGTGTAGTGCAGCGGATAACTGTTCAGCATGGCGAAGATGTCATCATATCGCAGGAAGATCTTCTCCGCGAAGCCACTATCGACAAAGCCATGGCCCGAGGGCACCTTGGCAACATACACTGGGTATCCATGATCTTTCTCCCTGAGACGCCGCTCCTCCATAAACATAACACCGTCAACCAGAGATCGCATAGGACCGGGTGCAGCATCGTACAATCTTTGAATTAGCATCCGCTCACCCGACACATGCACCCTCGCCTCTATATTCTTGGGCACTGGTGGCCCGTCCTGAGCACGGATAGGTGCCGGCTGGCTGGCAGACTTGTCATCCTTCTTCTTTCTTTTCCGTCCCTTCGGCTTCGTATTTACTGGGACTGCATTCTCCTCTTCGCAAGCCTTCTTCAGTGTGTTAGGACTGATAACACTTCTCACCTCGGCTATCGGCTGAGTCTCGGTGAAGTCGGCAGCTGGAGGCGTCTCCTGAGAACAGAATAGGAGCCGCTTGTTGCAATAGGTTTTACCCTCGGCGGCAGCTTGAGAGGGTTGGCTACTGAGATCGTAGTCCATCACCCCAAAATCGAAGTTGCAGTCCAGGTTGGCGAACGTACTGTCCTCGTCCGGACCATCGTTCGGATCCTGTGCCATCTGCATGTCCACATCAGCTGATGGCGGCACCGTTGGGGTGGTCTTGCCATGGCTTGGCGCCGGCACGGCTGGGGGTGCTATCTGTGGGGTGGTGTCCCTCGCCCCCAAACAAATCTGGCTCTTTGGCCAAACCATGGACCAATTGAAGCAATGCTGGAGGGTAAGGACCTCATCTTCGTCGGCACCATGGGGTTGAAAGGGAGGTAGCACGTCGTCGTAGCCGCTAAGCACCCGAACCAGTTGAATCTATACACGTTGGGTTGCATGGGTCTACCGTGTAACTGACGGTTGCTCGGTTGAACGATTTTGGCCTTGGCAACATCGATCAACTCGCCGTTCACAAACTGCAGGAGAGTGCATGGGACGTCGACGGCGGAGCTCTGCGGAAAACATGTAGGGCGTTAGGGATGGCTAGCTAGTCAAAGGCAAGGATATGGAAGTCATTGGCCAAGGGTTGGTTACCGTGATGGCGTCCAGCTCGGCTAAGGTCGAGGCACCGCCGGCGGCGGGCGTACAACTGATAGAGTGGCCGCTTGTTGGCGCGGTGCCGGGCGGCGTATTATCCGCAGCGACGGGTGCATTGAGCTGAAGTAATGGCGCCGCGGGAGCCACCAAGGTTGGCGCCGCCGGAGCCACCAATGTTGGCGCCGCCGGAGACACCATTGTTGCCGCCTGCGGACTCACCGATGGCTCCACGCTGTGGGAGTTGCTGCCCGTGGCGGGAATCGGGGAGGCCCCTTTTTCCTCCCTCATACCACGCGTCCGGACCGGCAACCAAGGTAGGGATGAGGGAGCTGAGCGTCTTGCCCACTTGGTCCTCGAATTTTTGTCTTTGCGTCCTCTGTTGGGTCTCCACGATTTGTTGCACTTGTTGCCGCACTTGCTGCTCGACCAATGTCGGGATCTGCGCAACTTGTGCCTTGAGCTGTGCGACCTCCTTCTCATCGATGGTGGCCTTTCTCTCCTTTTTCCCCGACTTATAGTATTCTGACCATTTCATAGAGCATCCTTCGCCGACCACACGACCAGCCGACGTCGGCTTACTCAATGGATCCCTCTTCTTGTGGGCATTCAACGCCCTATTTAAAGGGTTGTCCCAAGGGGCACACTGCGAGGAGCTCGTGGACCCCGCGCCGCTACTAGCTTCCTTTTCACTTTCCGCAGCAACCTCCTTAGCCTACGGGAGGAACATGCATGAACCATTTAGAAATTTGGATTCATCAATAAGAATGCAACCATAAAGGAGCTAATTAAGCGGGTGCATTCCTTACCAGAAGAGCCTCAAACTGCTTCACATCCGGAGTGGTGGTGAGCTCCTTTGTTTCCGGGTCAATACGGTACCGGGCCAGGAGAAAGTTCCTGGTTTGCTTATTTTTGTATTGCGGGAAGAGGGGCTCGAGGCCGTTCTTCACACGCTCCTCATCCGCGGCGTCCCATTTCGGTTGCGCCACCCTAAAACCGCCAGGACCAAGTTTGTGGGTGCCTAAGTTCAGTTTTCGCATGTCCTTCCCCCACTGACTAGAATCCGACGTTGACTCGCTCTCGCACTTGATCTTGAAATCAGCGTAGTCTTGCTCGGTGATCGAGGGATTTGACTCCTTGATCTTCTCGTAACTCTCACCACTATTAATCATTTTCTTCACTCGGTTCCTCCAACTAGCGAGGGCGGTGCTCATCTTCGTGAGGGCGGCATTGTGCACTTTGTTCCGCATGAGACGCTTTTCTGAGCAGTCCACCGGGAACTCGTATCGTTCGTGCAGCTTCTTGAAGAGGAGGGTGCGCAAATTCGCTCGGTCAGGATGCCTGAGGTTCTCGGTGTTGATCGAGACCGTGCTCCGGAGGATGCACCCGAGTTGGGCAGAGTACCCTTTGACTAAATCAGGGGGCGCCGTTGGATGCCCACTGGCGTTCACTTCGGTGAATGCCTGCTTCACGGTGCTGAGCACATTCAGGCGACGCTCCCTCCGTAGCTTCTTCGGTTTGCCGGTGTCATCCTCGCCGGCACCATCCGTGGTGTCATCCTCGGCGGCATCGTCCGCTCGGTACTCTGGATCGGTGCCATCATCCTCGCCGTCGTCGCGGCGAGGTTGTGACTCCATCACCTCCATTTCATCGGTTAGCATCCAGAATGGCTTGCTACCGCTGCCGCCGGCCTCTTCGTTGTTGGCCATGTTCGAACTAAGTAGGAAAAAATGCATAAAGTTAGCGCAAGATTTCACGGAAAAATTGGGCATGACCTATGCTAATTTATGGACATATGAGTGCCCCATTTTCACCGAAACGGAAATGAATCAACATTTCGGCGATAATGGGCAACTCTGTCGATCCCTGCACAAGAATATGACACAAATACACCAGGAAAACTATCCACCAGCTGAGCACCATGGCACATATACAATTGTTCCTCCATATACACCATGGCACATATACAATTGATCCTCCACCAGCTGAGCACTCAACAGCATGCATCAGCTAGCTATATGCATCAGCTAACCATGGGCATACATCAAGCAGCAGCGGCAACAAGCGACAAGCGGCAACTAGCGAAGAAGCAAGCGGCTAGCAAGCGACAAGCAGCAACTACAGCTAGCAAGACAGAAGCAAAGCAGCTAGCAAGCAGCAAAGCTACAGCTTAGCAGGAGCAGCAAGCAACTAGTAGCAACAGCAAGCAGCTAGCAAGCAGTAGCAGCTAGCTAGCAGCAGCAGCAAGCAGCAAGCAGCTAGCAAGCAGCAGCAGTTAGCAGCTAGCGGCAGTAGCAAGCAGCATCAAGCTCACCGTGAGTCGCGTGGAGTCTCCGAGAGGTGAGTTGTTGCTCCGGGTCGAGGAAGATGCGAGGGCGGCGGTCAGGTGCTCAACTCTGCCTTGAAAAACATAAAAATAAAAATTCAGTAAACTTGTTCATGGTACTGTGGAGTTCAAACAGAGAAAATCAAAAGGAAACCTGATGCTAATTAAACTTTGTCTTGTGTGCTTTGTCATTTTTATGTCGTGCAAATGGCTACGAGGGCTACACATAAGCGTAACATAATGCTTTATGGTCTAGTGCACAGAATATGAGGCATTCATCCGAACAGCAACATTCATCCAAAGAGATCAAATGTTCCGGAACAGAGCCTCATTATTTTGCTTCAAGATAACTAATACCGCTAATATTTGGCATATATCCAAACCGCAAGCGAAAGCAACCACATTAAGGCTAAGCACTAACTAGCCGATGTTTATAAGTTTGTTGTTAATGTTTACATGGCAGTGTACTCAGAATGACCTTGCTTTACTATTCGCAAAAATAAAATGACCTTGCTTTACAACCGTAGAACAACTAAAAATAAACTTGACACATATATACTGTAAATAATTGCCTATATAAAAGTGCAGGTATAACACAGGGAACACCACATGTCAACCAAACAGCTGATAACCCCCAACCAATCTATCTAGTATATTTGCCAAATGGAACAGACATAGAAATACCCTCAATCTATCTAGTACAACGTGCTCTCTGTTTAGTTTGCATTTCAGAGTCTATATTTTGCTTAAAAATACATTTCAGAATTCCACCAAGAAGACAAGCCTCATTGCAAACAGTTTTGAAATCCTCCCCAAGCAAAGTTCCCCAAGTCAAATTGTCCATTACACATTGGGGATTCATACATTCAGTATGCGCCAGACTTAGTGTAAGTTGCATTTCCAACTGGAATGAGGAATATTGCTACAAGATGCATACAGAGTTTCAATAGTCAAATTGTTTCAATAGTGAGTTGTACTCTGGATATGTTTCAAATGGATTCTTATAAATTCTTCTTGGTCACAGAATTTCTTCTACAATATTATTTTGCTTCAGTTAGCACTGCAGTACCTATCATCAAATGAATTGATAGTAAATTACTTTCGGGTTCAGTTACACCATAGCAAAATAGATGTGCATTACACTAACTAACTGCATCAATGAATGCCAGTGCTCAAGTCATATAAAGAAAACTAAGCTAAACTCAAATGTTTGTGTTTTTCTCTCAAAAATATACAGAGCATCTTGCCTAGTCAATTTAGTAAGCTATATTGTTTCATCTAAACTATGAAGGAGAGGCATTTGATGCAGAAGCATAATGACAGAAGGAGGAGGTGGCTCACCTGCACGTAGAGGAACAGGTTGGCGACAAAGTTGCTGGGGTAGCCGGCGTCGGTCGCGGTGGCGCAGGTGAGCACGGGCTTGGCCAGCAGCTCGATGGGGTGGAGTTCGAAGGGGGTCACAGACGAGGTCGCCGACGTGCTACTCCTGCTCCGTGGCGAGCTTGAGAGGATCTGCGTGGGGGAGAGAACGTGAGGCGGGTGGGGATCGAGGTGAATCGAGGGGGAGGCGGCCGCCGTCGAGGGGGACGTACCTGCGCGACGTCGGAGATCAAGATCGAGGGGTCGTCGGTGACGATGCAGAGGAGGGCGTCGCCGGGGTGGCGAGGAGAGGAGGGCGTCGCCGGGGTGGCAAGGAGAGGAGGGCGTCGCTCGTGTCTCCGGTGAGGTGGCGTCGGAGAGGAGGCCGCAGTGGTGAATGGGCGCAGGGCGTCGCCTGCGGAGAGGAGGGCGCAGGAGTGAATGGGCGAAGAAGAGGATCTGGTCGGGACGGGGAAGAGAAGGGGAATTTTGGCTAAGTCCCCAGACACACTTAGCAATAGCGCACCTCTAGTGGTGCGCCACTATGAGGCTTAACAATGGCGCACCTCTAGAGGTGCGCCACTGCCACTTTATGGTTTGGTCAAAAGAAAAATGTTGGGTGGATTGACATATCCCGAATCGTACCGCATTGGCTCTGTCCCTGGTTGGTTTGAGCCAAACCCTGCCGCCCAGGTTCGAACCCTGGCGGCCCCAATTTTTTTCCTTTTCTTTTTAAATTGATTTAACACTATAATAAACATCCAAAATAGCATAATACACCAAAATAAAAGGCATAAATAATTATAATTATGTAGAATATTTAAAATACTATAGAATCTAGAAATTATCCAAAAATATAAATTATATGTCTATTTTGATCGGTACAATGTGTAGATTAACAATATGACAACCATTATTCATACAAGAAAATGATACATAATTATCTTTTCACAATCTTCTTGCCCTTCTTTCTCGCGGTTGAATAATTTAGCCCCGGAACTCCTAGACTTCTTCTCTTGAATGGACGGCCTTTAGGTAGGGTGGTCCTGCTTCTTCTTGTTGAGTATGGTTCTTCATCATCGTCGTCGTCATCTTCCATCTTCGGATCGCCGTACTGGTCAAAGTCTAGCTCGTTGGCGGCTCCATCCATTCCGATGATGCTCCTTTTGCCTCTCCTCACGATAACACGGCTGGGCTTTTGCGGGTCGGTAATGAAGAAGCATTGGTCCACTTGGGAAGCTAGTATCCATGGCTCATATTTCGCGGTGACCTTTGCACCCGCTGTCTTGGATTTGGCTTCGGGTATAACCATGGTGGTGAAATGCCGGTCTTCTTTTATGACGTTCTTGGCCCACCTGACACGGAACATCGGCACATTCTCTCCGGCGTAGCTCAGCTCCCAGATCTCCTCGATCTTTCCGTAGTATCTCTGCTTGACGTCACCGGTGTAGGACTCCATCGTTACCCCGGAGTTCTGATAATCGCTCTTCATGTCCTTTTCCTCGGTGTAGAATGTGTAGCCGTTGATATCGTACGCCTGAAATGTCATCAGGTTGTGTTCGGCGCCCTGTGACAGGGCGAATATGAGTTTTTCTTCCGCAGAAGAATCCTCGTCTATAGGGTACGTCAGCATCTTGTCCTTGAACCACCGCGTGAAGGTTGATTTGTGCTCTTTGATTATATCTCCGTCCGTCCTCTGTTGGCCCTGATCACTGTACGTCTTTGCGATGAAGGTTTTGTGCTCTACCACCCAAGGATCGACCACGTCTATGTGTTGTAGCGCGACTAGGTTTGCTCTTTCAAAGTCGGCGATTCGACCCTTGAAGTCGACATGCATTTCGCGGCTACCGTCGCGGTGACCCCATCCAGCGAGCTTCCCGAGATGCCTGTTTACGGGCAGGCCAACGGGGTTCTCGATTTCTAGATAACTCGTGCAGAAGGAGATGCACTCTTCGGTCAGAAAGCCCTTGGCTATGCTTCCGCCTGGACGTGCCCTATTGCGAACGTACCCTTTGATGACACCATTCATCCTTTCGAATGGCATCATGCTGTGCAGGAACATCGGCCCCAGTTGGATGATATCCTCCACGATATGTACCAGCAGATGCACCATAACGTCGAAGAATGCGGGCGGGAAGTACATCTCAAGCTCGCACATTATCACCACGATCTCTTCCTGTAGCCTTCTAAGTTGCCTCACGCCAACAGACTTCCGAGAGATGACGTCGAAAAAGTTGCATAGGCCAAAAAGCGTTTCACGGACGTGCGCGTCCATGATCCCACGGATTGCAACCGGAAGTATCTCGCGTCATCAAGCACGTGACGGTCGTGAGACTTCATCCCGCTGAACCTGCTTCGCTTTGTCTAGGTACCTGCTTATCTTCCCCGCGTAACCGTAGGGAAGTTTTACTCCTAGGAGACAGTCGAAAAACTGCTCGATCTCCTTCTGACTTAGAGTGAAGCACGCGGGGGGCAGTAATATTCAATCTTTTTGGCATTTTTTCCCTTGCGACGACTTTGCGTGTCCTCCGCCTCATCATCGTCATCGTCATCATCATCATCATCATTAGGGCGTCCCGCGTGAAGCTCCTCCCTGATCCCAATTGATTGCAAGTCGTACCTTGCTTTCGGCCCATCTTTGGTCTTCTCTGGCATGTTGAGGAGGGTACCAAGCAGACTCTCGCACACGTTCTTCGTGATGTGCATGACATCAAGGCTGTGAGGCACACGGAGGATCTTCCAAAGACGGCAAGTCCCAGAAAACAGACCTCATCTTCCATACCTTAAGCAGCGGCTCCGGCGCCTTTCGCTTCTTTCCCGGCGGTGGGCACTCTTTCCAATTTTTCAATAGCTCGTCTATTTGCTCGCCGCTTCTCGTACATGGCCGTCTTCGGGGTTCGTCTTGACCATCGAACAGATCCTTGCGTTTCCTCCATGCGTCGTCCTCGCGAAGCCACCTTCGATGTCCCATGAACACCGTTTTCGAGGACCCGGGATCTCTATCTAGCTGGCGGTACGTTGTGTCGTCCATGCACCTGACGCATGCATTGAATCCGTGGACCGCCTGCCCCGCGACATATCCGTAACCGAGAAAGTCGTGCACCGTCGTGAGCAGTGCGGCTCTCATAGGGAAATATTCTTCCGCGGCGGCGTCGCACGTATTGGCAGGCGTGTCCCATAGCGTGGCTAGCTCCTCTTTCAGAAGCCCCATATACAGATTGATGTTGTTCCCTGGTTGTTTCGGCCCTTCAATTAGCATACTCATTTGAATGTACTTCCTCTTCATGCACAACCAGGGGGGAGGTTGTACATCCACACAAACACGGGCCAGGTGCTATGCGTGCTGCTCTGGCTGCCAAACGGATTGACTCCATCGGTGCTCGCGCCCAGCCTTATGTTCCTAGGATCGTCCCCAAATTCTGGGTACTCGAGGTTCAACGCATTCCACTGGCTAGCATCCGAAGGGTGTCTCAACATCCTGTCCTTTTTCTTTTTGTCCGGATCATCTGCGTCATCTTCTACCTTCCTCATCTCCGCGTGCCAGCGCATTAGCTTTGCTTGCTTAGGATCCGCGAAATACCGCTGCAGACGAGGAGTGATCGGAAAGTACCACACCACCTTCCGAGGAGCTTTCTTTCCCTTCTTGTACCGACTGACGCCGCACACTGGACATATGGTACACGCCGCGTGCTCGTTTCGATAAATGATGCAATCGTTCAAGCACACATGATATTTCACATGCGGTAAATCCAGAGGACACACGATTTTCTTGGCCTCCTCGATACTAGTCGGACACGTGTTACCTTTGGGAAGACGTTCTCGCTGTAATGACATGTTGTCGTTGAAGGATGTGTCGGTCATTTTGTGCTTTACCTTCATCTCCAGAGCCATGAGCGTTACTTTCAGGCGGGTATCCTCCGGCCTGCATCCTTCATACAATGGAGTAACCGCGTCTACCTCCAGTTGATCCATCTTGGCTTTCTCTCGGGCGGCAGCTCTTGCGTTACTCGTCTGCTTGAGAAGCAGCTCTTGAAGATAAGGGTCCTGCACCCAGTCCATCGATGATGGTCCATCGTCTTCATCTTCATGATCGTCATGATGACCTCCATCTTGATCTTCCTCATCATCAGGTCCAGGATCTCCTACATTGTGATCATGATCATCTCCGGGATCTTCTACATCCTGATCATGCCCGAGATCTTCTACATCCTGATCACCTCCTTCCTTATTTCTTGTTGAAATCCCATGGACAAATTCATAATCATCTTTGTCGCCTTCCCACCGATAGCCATCCATGAAACCACGCATGAGAAGGTGGTCCCGCACCATATCGGCTTTAGGGTCCATAAGGCTCGTCAGCTTGCATCTTCGACACGGACATCTTATCTCCTTTTGGTTATTTCTAATCATCTCGGCTGTCGCGGCTTTCAAAAACCTAGCCACAACGCCTTCGCTCATCATGCGGACCATGGTCGCCTGCGGGTATAGAGAAAATGGATATCTTAGCATACCAAAAGAAAATTTTGGCATGACCTTCCCTAAAAATAGGACATATGTATATGCGTAGTATGCCCACTATTCGCCGAAACGGAAATGAATCAACATTTCGGCAAAATATTGGCAACTCCATCGCATTTCAAATCCCTGCAAACAAACACATGCAACACATGTGTGGATCGGAGGCTTTGCATATACAACACATGTGGAGGCTTCGCATATACAACACACATGCACGTGAGATGCTTTTCGCGCATGCGCACAACACATGAGCTTCGCATAACATATGTGCACACACACGTGTGTGTGCAAGACGATCGGAACCGGTCACACACAAAGCATAAAACCAACAAAGTTACCGATACGGCGAGACCTAGAGTGTTGGATGAGGTAAAAAGTTGAGATTGAGTAGGGTATTGAGCTAAGAAAGCTTCACCATTACTTACCTATGAAGAAAATTAAGTTTACCAACTTAATTTTGGTGAATGAAGAGGTGAAAATGAGGTGGGAAGGAGGGGCAACACGACCAGATCCAGATTTGGTGTTGCCCCTCCTTCCCACCTCATTTTCACCTCTTCATTCACCAAAATTAAGTTGGTAGTCGTGTTGCCCCTCCTTCCCACCTCATTTTCACCTCTTCATTCACCAAAATTAAGTTGGTAAACCTAATTTTCTTCATAGGTAAGTAATGGTGAAGCTTTCTTAGCTCAATACCCTACCCAATCTCAACTTTTTACCTCATCCAACACTCTAGGTCTCGCCGTATCGGTAACTTTGTTGGTTTTATGCTTTGTGTGTGACCGGTTCCGATCGTCTTGCACACACACGTGTGTGTGCACATATGTTATGCGAAGCTCATGTGTTGTATGCGAAGCCTCCACATGTGTTGTATATGCGAAGCCTCCACACATGTGTTGCATGTTTTTGTTTGCAGGGATTTGAAATGCGATGGAGTTGCCAATATTTTGCCGAAACATTGATTCATTTCCGTTTCGGCGAATAGTGGGCATACTACGCATATACATATGTCCTATTTTTAGGGAAGGTCATGCCAAAATTTTCTTTTGGTATGCTAAGATATCCATTTTCTCTATACCCGCAGGCGACCATGGTCCGCATGATGAGCGAATGCATTGTGGCTAGGTTTTTGAAAGCCGCGACAGCCGAGATGATTAGAAATAACCAAAAGGAGATAAGATGTCTGATGACCCACAAGTATAGGGGATCGCAACAGTCTTCGCGGGAAGTAAAACCCAATTTATTGATTCGACACAAGGGAAGACAAAGAATACTTGAAAGCCTTAACAGCGGAGTTGTCAATTCAGCTGCACCTGGAAACAGACTTGCTCGCAAGAGTTTATCAGTAGTAACAGTTTTATAGCGATGCTTGATAGTGAAATAACGAGCAGAGTAACGAAAACAGCAGTAGTAATTATAGTAAACAACAGGATTAAAATACTGTAGGCACAGGGATGGATGAACGGGCGTTGCATGGATGAGAGAAACTCATGTAACAATCAAAGCAGGGCATTTGCAGATAATAATAAAACGGTATCCAAGTACTAATCAATCAATAGGCATGTGTTCCATATATAGTCGTACGTGCTCGCAATGAGAAACTTGCACAACATCTTTTGTCCTACCAGCCGGTGGCAGCCGGGCCTCTAGGGAATCTACTGGATATTAAGGTGCTCCTTTTAATAGAGTACCGGAGCAAAGCATTAACACTCCGTGAACACATGTGATCCTCACATCACCGCCTTCCCCTCCGGTTGTCCCAATTTTTGTCACTTTGGGGCCTCGGGTTCCGGACAGCAACGTGTGTATACAACTTGCAGGTAAGATCATAAAGATGAATATCATAATGAAACAATAACATGTTCAGATCTGAGATCATGGCACTCGGGCCCTAGTGACAAGCATTAAGCATAACAAGTTGCAACAATATCATAAAAGTACCAATTACGGACACTAGGCACTATGCCCTAACAATCTTATGCTATTACATGACCAATCTCATCCAATCCCTACCATCCCCTTCGGCCTACAGCGGGGGAATTATTCACACATGGATGGGGGAAGCATGGCTGGTCGATGGAGAGGCGTCGATGATGATGATGGCGATGATCTCCTCCAATTCCCCGTCCCGGCGAGGTGCCAGAACGGAGTTTCTGGTCCCGAGACGGAGTTTCGCGACGGTGGCGGCGTACTGGATGGTTTCTCACGATTTCGACTATCCCCCGTGCGTTTTTAGGTCGAAGGCAATAAGTAGTCCGAAGGAGGGCGTCGGGGGCCAGCCGAGGCCGCCACACACTAGGGCCGCTCGCCCCCCTCCTGGGCCGCGCCGGCCTAGCGTGTGGGGCCCTCGGGCCCCCACCTGGCTTGCCCTTCTGGCTCCGCCAATATTCTGGGAAAATAGGACCTTCCGCATAAATTCCGAGGATTTTCCTGAAAGTTGGATTTCTGCACAAAAACGAGACACCAGAGCAGTTTTGCTGAAAACAGCGTTAGTCCGTGTTAGTTGTATCCAAAATACACAAATTAGAGGCAAAACAATAGCAAAAGTGTTCGGGAAAGTAGATACGTTTTGGACGTATCAACTCCCCCCAAGCTTAGCTTATTGCTTGTCCTCAAGCAATTCAGTTAACAACTGGGTGCGATAAAAGAACTTTCACGAACACATTTGTTCATATGATGTAAATATTCTCATGATATGGCAAGTACTTAAGCAATTCATAATAAGATACATGCAAATAAAATCATCTAATAGCTATATCAATCATGGAAAAGGTACCAACAAATTAATAAAAAGCATCATGAATCATGTCTATAAGCAGGATTGCAATGTTCATAAAAGGATATGATAAAGTGGTATCTCGCTTGCCCGTGTTTGTACAACAAAACATAAATGCTTGGGCACCTTTGAAGTTCATGGGAAGACTGGAAGTAGAGATTATCAAAGATAAAAGCATCACAGTTATACCACAATTAATCACATTTTGGGACAAGCATATTATACTAAGAATGACAGTTGTGCTCTCAAGAAAGTACTCAAAGAAAGGATGGAGACTCAATGTAAAAGTAAAAGATTGACCCTTCGCAGAGGGAAGCAGGGATTAACATGTGCTAGAGCTTTTCATTTTTCTAAAGACAGGAGTAAAACTATTTTGAGAGGTGTTTGTTGTTGTCAACGAATGGTAATGGGTACTCTAACTACCTCATCAACCAGACTTTCAAGAGCGGCTCCCATGAAATTTTATTTTTGGGTGGCACTCCTTCCAACCTTGCTTTCACAAACCATGGCTAACCGAATCCTCGGGTGCCTGCCAACAATCTCATACCATGAAGGAGTGCCTCTTTGTTTTAGTTTTATTTAGATGACACTCCTCCCCACCTTTGCTTTCTCAAGCCATGGCTAACTGATACGTCTCCGACGTATCGATAATTTCTTATGTTCCATGCCACATTATTGATGTTATCTACATGTTTTATGCACACTTTATGTCATATTCGTGCATTTTCTGGAACTAACCTATTAACAAGATGCCGAAGTGCCGATTCTTTGTTTTCGCTGTTTTTGGTTTCAGAAATCCTAGTAACGAAATATTCTCGGAATTGGACGAAATCAACGCCTAGGGTCCTATTTTGCCACGAAGCTTCCAGAAGTCCGAAGAGGAGACGAAGAGGGGCCACGAGGGGGCCACACCCTAGGGCGGCGCGGCCCCCCCCTTGGCCGCGCGGCCCTGTGGTGTGGGGCCCCCGTGCCGCCTCTTGACCTGCCCTTCCGCCTACAAATAGCCTCCGTCGCGAAACCCCCAGTCCCGAGAGCCACGATACGGAAAACCTTCCAGAGACGCCGCCGCCGCCGATCCCATCTCGGGGGATCCAGGAGATCGCCTCCGGCACCCTGCCGGAGAGGGGATTCATCTCCCGGAGGACTCTACGCCGCCATGGTCGCCTCCGGAGTGATGTGTGAGTAGTCTACCCCTGGACTATGGGTCCATAGCAGTAGCTAGATGGTTGTCTTCTCCCCATTGTGCTATCATTGTCGGATCTTGTGAGCTGCCTAACATGATCAAGATCATCTATCTGTAATTCTATATGTTGCGTTTGTTGGGATCCGATGAATAGAGAATACTTGTTATGTTGATTATCAAAGTTATATCTATGTGTTGTTTATGATCTTGCATGCTCTCCGTTACTAGTAGATGCTCTGGCCAAGTAGATGCTTGTAACTCCAAGAGGGAGTATTTATGCTCGATAGAGGGTTCATGCCTGCATTGACACAGGACGATGTGAGAAAGTTCTAAGGTTGTGTTGTGCTATTGCCACTAGGGATAAAACATTGATGCTATGTCTAAGGATGTAGTTGTTGATTACATTACGCACCATACTTAATGCAATTGTCTGTTGCTTTGCAACTTAATACTGGAGGGGGTTCGGATGATAACCTGAAGGTGGACTTTTTAGGCATAGATGCAGTTGGATGGCGGTCTATGTACTTTGTCGTAATGCCCAATTAAATCTCACTATACTCATCATGATATGTATGTGCATGGTCATGCCCTCTTTATTTGTCAATTGCCCAACTGTAATTTGTTCACCCAACATCTTGTTTATCTTATGGGAGAGACACCTCTAGTGAACTGTGGACCCCGGTCCAATTCTCTTTCTTGAAATACAATCTCTTGCAATCTTGTTCTCTTGTTTTCTGCAAACAATCATCTTCCACACAATACGGTTAATCCTTTGTTACAGCAAGCCGGTGAGATTGACAACCTCACTGTTTCGTTGGGGCAAAGTACTTTGGTTGTGTTGTGCAGGTTCCACGTTGGCGCCGGAATCCCTGGTGTTGCGCCGCACTACATCCCGCCGCCATCAACCTTCAACGTGCTTCTTGGCTCCTACTGGTTCGATAACCTTGGTTTCATACTGAGGGAAACTTGCCGCTGTACGCATCACACCTTCCTCTTGGGGTTCCCAACGGACGCGTGTTGAACGCGTATCAAGCGACTTTTAAGGCGCCGTTGCCGGGAGATCAAGACACGCTGCAAGGGAGTCTCCACTTCTCAATCTCTTTACTTTGTTTTTGTCTTGCTTAGTTTTATTTACTACTTTGTTTGCTGCACTAAATCAAAATACAAAAAAATTAGTTGCTAGTTTTACTTTATTTGCTATCTTGTTTGCTATATCGAAAACACAAAAAAATTAGTTACTTGCATTTACTTTATCTAGTTTGCTTTATTTACTATTGCTAAAATGGCCAACCCTGAAAATACTAAGTTGTGTGATTTCACAACCACAAATAATAATGATTTCTTATGCACACCTATTGCTCCACCTGCTACTACAGCAGAATTCTTTGAAATTAAACCTGCTTTACTGAATCTTGTTATGCGAGAGCAATTTTTACAGTGTTAGTTACGATGATGCTGCTGCCCATCTCAATAATTTTGTTGAACTATGTGAAATGCAAAAGTATAAGGATGTAGATGGTGACATTATAAAATTAAAATTGTTCCCTTTCTCATTAAGAGGAAGAGCTAAAGATTGGTTGCTATCTCTGCCTAAGAATAGTTTTGATTCATGGACTAAATGCAAGGATGCTTTTATTGGTAGATATTATCCCCCTGCTAAAATTATATCTTTGAGGAGTAGCATAATGAATTTTAAATAATTAGATACTGAACATGTTGCTCAAGCTTGGGAAAGAATGAAATCTTTGGTTAAAAATTGCCCAACCCATGGACTGACTACTTGGATGATCATCCAAACCTTCTATGCAGGACTAAATTTTTCTTCACGGAATTTATTGGATTTAGCTGCTGGAGGGACCTTTATGTCCATCACTCTTGGTGAAGCAACAAAGCTTCTTGATAATATGATGATCAACTACTCTGAATGGCACACGGAAAGAGCTCCACAAGGTAAGAAGGTAAATTCTGTCGAAGAAACCTCTTCCTTGAGTGATAAGATTGATGCTATTATGTCTATGCTTGTGAATGATAGGACTAATATTGATCCTAATAATGTTCCATTAGCTTCATTGGTTGCACAAGAAGAACATGTTGATGTGAACTTCATTAAAAATAATAATTTCAACAACAATGCTTACCGGAACAATTCTAGTAACAACTATAGGCCATATCCTTATAATAATGGCAACGGCTATGGTAATTCTTATGGGAATTCTTACAACAATAATAGGAGTTCACCCCCTGGACTTGAAGCCATGCTTAAAGAATTTATTAGTACACAAACTGCTTTTAACAAATCTGTTGAAGAAAAGCTTGGGAAAATTGATATACTTGCTTCTAAAGTTGATAGTCTTGCTGCTGATGTTGATCTTTTGAAATCGAAAGTTTTTCCTAATGAAAATCATCATAATAAAATTGTTACTACAGCAAATGCCATCCAAGTTAGAATTAATGAGAATATAAGATTAATGGCTGAACTGCGTGCTAGGTGGGATAGAGAAGAAAATGAAAAACTAGCTAAAGAGAAGAATGTAGCTAAAGTTTGGACCATTACCACCACTAGTAATGCTAATGCTACACATGTTGCTGCACCTCCTACTATTAATAATAAAAGAATTGGTGTTAGCAATGTTTCCACTTCTAATGCAAAGCGCGAGAAACTGCTCGAAATCGCTAAAATCGCTGAAACTGCCTGTGATAAAGCTGCTGAAATTTTTCCAACATTGGGGATGATGATCCCATTGCTTTAGATTATAATGGTTTGAATTTTGATGATTGCCACATCTCTGAAGTTATAAAGTTCTTGCAAAAACTTGCTAAAAGTCCTAATGCTAGTGCTATAAATTTGGCTTTCACGCAACATATTACAAATGCTCTCATAAAAGCTAGAGAAGAGAAACTAGAGCGCGAAGCCTCTATTCCTAAAAAGCTAGAGGATGGTTGGGAGCCCATCATTAAGATGAAGGTTAAAGATTTTGATTGTAATGCTTTATGTGATCTTGGTGCAAGTATTTCTGTTATGCCTAAGAAAATTTATAATATGCTTGACTTGCCACCGCTGAAAAATTGTTATTTGGATGTTAATCTTGCTGATCATTCTACAAAGAAACCTTTGGGGAAAGTTGATAATGTTCGCATTACCGTTAACAATAACCTTGTCCCCGTTGATTTTGTTGTCTTGGATATTGAATGCAATGCATCTTGTCCCATTATATTGGGAAGACCTTTTCTTCGAACTGTTGGTGCTATCATTGATATGAAGGAAGGTAATATTAAATATCAATTTCCTCTCAAGAAAGGTATGGAACACTTCCCTAGAAAGAGAATGAAGTTACCTTTTGATTCTATTATTAGAACAAATTATGATGTTGACACTTCGTCTCTTGATAATACTTGATACACACTTTCTGCGCCTAGCTGAAAGGCGTTAAAGAAAAGCGCTTATGGGAGACAACCCATGTTTTTACCTACAGTACTTTGTTTTTATTTTGTGTCTTGGAAGTTGTTTACTACTGTAGCAACCTCTCCTTATCTTAGTTTAGTGTTTTATTGTGCCAAGTTAAGCCGTTGATAGAAAAGTTCATACTAGATTTGGATTACTGCGCAGTTCCAGATTTCTTTGCTGTCACGAATCTGGGTCTACCTCCCTGTAGGTAGCTCAGAAAATTCAGCCAATTTACGTGCATGATCCTCAGATATGTACGGAACTTTAATTCAATTTGAGCATTTTCATTTGAGCAAGTCTGGTGGCCTAATAAAATTCGTCAATACGAACTGTTCTGTTTTGACAGATTCTGCCTTTTATTTCGCATTGCCTCTTTTGCTATGTTGGATGAATTTCTTTGATCCATTAATGTCCAGTAGCTTTATGCAATGTCCAGAAGTGTTAATAATGATTGTGTCACCTCTGAATATGTTAATTTTTATTGTGCACTAACCCTCTAATGAGTTGTTTCGAGTTTGGTGTGGAGGAAGTTTTCAAGGATCAAGAGAGGAGTATGATGCAACATGATCAAGGAGAGTGAAAGCTCTAAGCTTGGGGATGCCCCGGTGGTTCACCCCTGCATATATTAAGAAGACTCAAGCGTCTAAGCTTGGGGATGCCCAAGGCATCCCCTTCTTCATCGACAACATTATCAGGTTCCTCCCCTGAAACTATATTTTTATTCCATCACATCTTATGTGCTTTGCTTGGAGCGTCGGTTTGTTTTTGTTTTTGTTTTGTTTGAATAAAATGGATCCTAGCATTCACTTTATGGGAGAGAGACACGCTCCGCTGTAGCATATGGACAAGTATGTCCTTGGTTTCTACTCATAGTATTCATGGCGAAGTTTCTCCTTCGTTAAATTGTTATATGGTTGGAATTGAAAAATGATACATGTAGTAATTGCTATAAATGTCTTGGGTAATGTGATACTTGGCAATTGTTGTGCTCATGATTAAGCTCTTGCATCATATGCTTTGCACCCATTAATGAAGAAATACATAGAGCATGCTAAAATTTGGTTTGCATATTTGGTCTCTCTAAGGTCTAGATAATTTCTAGTATTGAGTTTGAACAACAAGGAAGACGGTGTAGAGTCTTATAATGTTTTCAATATGTCTTTTATGTGAGTTTTGCTGCACCGGTTCATCCTTGTGTTTGTTTCAAATAAGCCTTGCTAGCCTAAACCTTGTATCGAGAGGGAATACTTCTCATGCATCCAAAATACTTGAGCCAACCACTATGCCATTTGTGTCCACCATACCTACCTACTACATGGTATTTTCCGCCATTCCAAAGTAAATTGCTTGAGTGCTACCTTTAAAATTCCATCATTCACCTTTGCAATATATAGCTCATGGGACAAATAGCTTAAAAACTATTGTGGTATTGAATATGTAATTATGCACTTTATCTCTTATTAAGTTGCTTGTTGTGCGATAACCATGTTCACTGGGGACGCCATCAACTACTCTTTGTTGAATTTCATGTGAGTTGCTATGCATGTCCATCTTGTCTGAAGTAAGAGAGATCTACCACCTTATGGTTAAGCATGCATATTGTTAGAGAAGAACATTGGGCCGCTAACTAAAGCCATGATCCATGGTGGAAGTTTCAGTTTTGGACAAATATCCTCAATCTCATATGAGAAAATTATTAATTGTTGTTACATGCTTATGCATAAAAGAGGAGTCCATTATCTGTTGTCTATGTTGTCCCGGTATGGATGTCTAAGTTGAGAATAATCAATAGCGAGAAATCCAATGCGAGCTTTCTCCTTAGACCTTTGTACAGGCGGCATAGAGGTACCCCTTTGTGACACTTGGTTAAAACATGTGCATTGTGATGATCCGGTAGTCCAAGCTAATTAGGACAAGGTGCGGGCACTATTAGTATACTATGCATGAGGCTTGCAACTTGTAAGATATAATTTACATGATACATATGCTTTATTACTACCGTTGACAAAATTGTTTCATGTTTTCAAAATCAAAGCTCTAGCACAAATATAGCAATCGATGCTTTTCCTCTATGGAGGACCATTCTTTTACTTTCAATGTTGAGTCAGTTCACCTATTTCTCTCCACCTCAAGAAGCAAACACTTGTGTGAACTGTGCATTGATTCCTACATACTTGCTTATTGCACTTATTATATTACTCTGCATTGACAATTATCCATGAGATATACATGTTATGAGTTGAAAGCAACCGCTGAAACTTAATCTTCTTTTGTGTTGCTTCAATGCTTTTACTTTGAATTATTGCTTTATGAGTTAACTCTTATGCAAGACTTATTGATGCTTGTCTTGAAGTGCTATTCATGAAAAGTCTTTGCTTTATGATTCACTTGTTTACTCATGTCATATACATTGTTTTGATCGCTGCATTCACTACATATGCTTTACAAATAGTATGATCAAGATTATGATGGCATGTCACTCCAGAAATTATCTGTGTTATTGTTTTACCTGCTCGGGACGAGCAGAACTAAGCTTGGGGATGCTGATACGTCTCCGACGTATCGATAATTTCTTATGTTCCATGCCACATTATTGATGTTATCTACATGTTTTATGCACACTTTATGTCATATTCGTGCATTTTCTGGAACTAACCTATTAACAAGATGCCGAAGTGCCGATTCTTTGTTTCTGCTGTTTTTGGTTTCAGAAATCCTAGTAACGAAATATTCTCGGAATTGGACGAAATCAACGCCCAGGGTCCTATTTTGCCACGGAGCTTCCAGAAGTCCGAAGAGGAGACGAAGAGGGGCCACGAGGGGGCCACACCCTAGGGCGGCGCGGGCCCCCCCTTGGCCGCGCGGCCCTGTGGTGTGGGGCCCCCGTGCCGCCTCTTGACCTGCCCTTCCGCCTACAAATAGCCTCCGTCGCGAAACCCCTAGTACCGAGAGCCACGATACGAAAAACCTTCCAGAGACGCCGCCGCCGCCGATCCCATCTCGGGGGATCCAGGAGATCGCCTCCGGCACCCTGCCGGAGAGGGGATTCATCTCCCGGAGGACTCTACGCCGCCATGGTCGCCTCCGGAGTGATGTGTGAGTAGTCTACCCCTGGACTATGGGTCCATAGCAGTAGCTAGATGGTTGTCTTCTCCCCATTGTGCTATCATTGTCGGATCTTGTGAGCTGCCTAACATGATCAAGATCATCTATCTGTAATTCTATATGTTGCGTTTGTTGGGATCCGATGAATAGAGAATACTTGTTATGTTGATTATCAAAGTTATATCTATGTGTTGTTTATGATCTTGCATGCTCTCCGTTACTAGTAGATGCTCTGGCCAAGTAGATGCTTGTAACTCCAAGAGGGAGTATTTATGCTCGATAGTGGGTTCATGCCTGCATTGACACAGGACAAGTGATGAAAGTTCTAAGGTTGTGTTGTGCTGTTGCCACTAGGGATAAAACATTGATGCTATGTCTAAGGATGTAGTTGTTGATTACATTACGCACCATACTTAATGCAATTGTCTGTTGCTTTGCAACTTAATACTGGAGGGGGTTCGGATGATAACCTGAAGGTGGACTTTTTAGGCATAGATGCAGTTGGATGGCGGTCTATGTACTTTGTCGTAATGCCCAATTAAATCTCACTATACTCATCATGATATGTATGTGCATGGTCATGCCCTCTTTATTTGTCAATTGCCCAACTATAATTTGTTCACCCAACATGCTGTTTATCTTATGGGAGAGACACCTCTAGTGAACTGTGGACCCCGGTCCAATTCTCTTTACTGAAATACAATCTCTTGCAATCGTTCTCTTGTTTTCGCAAACAATCATCTTCCACACAATACGGTTAATCCTTTGTTACAGCAAGCCGGTGAGATTGACAACCTCACTGTTTCATTGGGGCAAAGTACTTTGGTTGTGTTGTGCAGGTTCCACGTTGGCGCCGGAATCCCTGGTGTTGCGCCGCACTACATCCCGCCGCCATCAACGTTCAACGTGCTTCTTGGCTCCTACTGGTTCGATAACCTTGGTTTCATACTGAGGGAAACTTGCCGCTGTACGCATCACACCTTCCTCTTGGGGTTCCCAACGGACGCGTGTTGAACGCGTATCACTAACCGAATCCTCGGGTGCCGACCAACAATCACATACCATGGAGGAGTGTCTATTTGTAAATTTATGAAAGTTAATTAATTGGGTTTGGGAACCCCGTTGCCAGCTCTTTTTGCAAAATTATTGGATAAGCGGATGTGCCACTAGTCCATTGGTGAAAGTCCGTCCGGAGTAAATGACAAGATTGAAAGATAAACACCACATACTTCCTCATGAGCTATAAAACATAAACACAAATTGAGAAGCATTTTGAAGGTTTTAAAGGTAGCACATGAGAATTTACTTGGAATGGTTTGAAATGCCATGCATAGGTATTTATGGTGGACACTTTGGAATAACTTGGTTTTCAGGGGTTTGGAAGCACGAGCAGCGTTCCCGCTCAGTACAAGTGAAGGCTAGCAATAGACTGGGAAGCGACAATCAAGAGAGCAGTAACTGTCGTAATCATGCTTGCGGCAAAATAAATTAACGGAGGCATAAAAGTGATACAAGAACTCTGAGGTGAAGTAAATCATCGAGGCTTAATTGACTTTTGTTCAGTCATATGCATGCGTGAGCATGTGCCAAGTTTATTCAAGTGGATTATTCAGAGGAGGATACCACAATGTCATATCTATCTATGAATAAAGCAATGCAAGCAAATATTTATGACATGCTACTCATATTAATAAATTGGAACTAATCATGAGAGATCATGAACTACTAGACTTTCTTAAATGACATATACCTCACATGAACCAACTAAGCATGCTCACATGGATGAGTATATGTACAAAAATGAAAGCAAATAGAGTTCATACCAGCCTCTCACCATAGTCGGATTGTCATATATCGTCATTATTGCCTTTTCACTTGTGTAGCTTGAATAGTATGGAATGGAAGCACGCTCCAGCCACCGAAAACCATTGAACTCCATAATGAACTTTACAAAACCAAAGAAGAACAGAAAATATTTTTGGTGTTTTCGAATTAGAAACAAGAACAAAAGGAAACAAGCAAACAAAGCAAAATCTTTTTGGATTTTCTTATAGCAAACCAACGATAGCAAATAAAGCAAGATGAAAGCAGGAAACCAAAATAAACAAATGGTAAATAGAAACAACAGAAATATTTTTGGTCTTTTTGTGTTTTAGGAAAGAAACAAAGCAAAAACAAGAGAATGAAAACTAGAAGAAACACAGAAAAGCAGGGTGGCAGAAATCTGCCAAAACCTGACAGCAGTACAGAAATCGATTTTTACAAAAATCTTCCGTTGCTCAGTTCGAAAAGTGCTCAACTAATGAAAGTTAGATAACAACCTGGGGAACATGCACAAACATTTGCAACTCAAAATAACGTTCTGGCTGTGCGCACGATTTTTTTTAGTAACAGTCCAGAATCTGTTTTCAGGCAGCACTTCCCCAAATATCATCTCCCTCTTATTAGAAAACCACTCAAAGAAACTAAACAAGTATGTACAAGTATCCAGCAACCATAATATGCAAAGAATGAGTGATGCCGGTATACCTCCCCCCAAGCTTAGGCTTTTGGCCTAAGTGGAGTTCATTCCCAGCGAGGGTCAGGGTTCCACGCCGGCGAATCGTACATGGCGTGATCATAATAAGGTCCCTGTGCAGAAGAATAGGTGGAGGCTCCGCATGACCATAATGTTGATGCGAGGAGCTCGCTGCATCGGATGATGAGTCGAGGTGTTCCTCGGCCTCCTCCGTGCCGCCTCTCGCACGATGGCCATCTCCCTCCAAGTATGCATTTAGTTCACCTTCTGTGATTAACCAATTCTTCCTGGAATCAAAGTTAAACAGAACAGGTGCAAGCAGTCCTACTAGTTTTTCAGTTTTCTTAGTTGTTCTCCAAGTTTTCTTATAAAATGTTATCTTGTAAAACAGGTTACTCAAGTTAGACGAGTCAGAAACAAATTCATGTTTAATCATGGAGACTATATCAAGTTTTTCTACGGAAAGCTGAATATCAAGATGGTGAGGTTCTACACCATGCATAGCTAATAAACGAGAGGCGATGAGACCTCCACAAATTCCTCCCTTCTCACGGTTAGTAGCAAGTCTATTGGCTATCAAAGCACCCAAGTTGTAAGTCCTATCATCTTGTAATGCAGCAGCTAGAAAGGCTAAATCCTGGATAGATAACTTACTTCCATTCTTTCTAGCAAGAACGCACTTGGTGATGAAATAAGCAAAGTAACGAATAGCTGGGAGTTGAATACTACTGATTTTACCACCATCCCCTGAGAAGCTTCTTCCATGACAAATCATCTTGAAGAGGTGATACGCGTTCAACACGCGTCCGTTGGGAACCCCAAGAGGAAGGTGTGATGCGTACAGCGGCAAGTTTCCCTCAGTATGAAACCAAGGTTATCGAACCAGTAGGAGCCAAGAAGCACGTTGAAGGTTGATGGCGGCGGGATGTAGTGCGGCGCAACACCAGGGATTCCGGCGCCAACGTGGAACCTGCACAACACAACCAAAGTACTTTGCCCCAACGAAACAGTGAGGTTGTCAATCTCACCGGCTTGCTGTAACAAAGGATTAACCGTATTGTGTGGAAGATGATTGTTTGCAGAAAACAGTAGAACAGTATTGTAGTAGATTGTATTTTAGTAAAGAGAATTGGACCGGGGTCCACAGTTCACTAGAGGTGTCTCTCCCATAAGATAAACAGCATGTTGGGTGAACAAATTACAGTTGGGCAATTGACAAATAAAGAGGGCATGACCATGCACATACATATCATGATGAGTATAGTGAGATTTAATTGGGCATTACGACAAAGTACATAGACCGCCATCCAACTGCATCTATGCCTAAAAAGTCCACCTTCAGGTTATCATCCGAACCCCCGCCAGTATTAAGTTGCAAAGCAACAGACAATTGCATTAAGTATGGTGCGTAATGTAATCAACAACTACATCCTTAGACATAGCATCAATGTTTTATCCCTAGTGGCAACAGCACAACACAACCTTAGAACTTTCTCATCCTTGTCCCAGGTGTCAATGCAGGCATGAACCCACTATCGAGCATAAATACTCCCTCTTGGAGTTACAAGCATCTACTTGGCCAGAGCATCTACTAGTAACGGAGAGCATGCAAGATCATAAACAACACATAGATATAACTTTGATAATCAACATAACAAGTATTCTCTATTCATCGGATCCCAACAAACGCAACATATAGAATTACAGATAGATGATCTTGATCATGTTAGGCAGCTCACAAGATCCGACAATGATAGCACAATGGGGAGAAGACAACCATCTAGCTACTGCTATGGACCCATAGTCCAGGGGTAGACTACTCACACATCACTCCGGAGGCGACCATGGCGGCGTAGAGTCCTCCGGGAGATGAATCCCCTCTCCGGCAGGGTGCCGGAGGCGATCTCTGGATCCCCCGAGATGGGATCGGCGGCGGCGGCGTCTGGAAGGTTTTCCGTATCGTGGCTCTCGGTACTGGGGGTTTCGCGACGGAGGCTATTTGTAGGCGGAAGGGCAGGTCAAGAGGCGGCACGGGGGCCCCACACCACAGGGCCGCGCGACCAAGGAGGGGCCGCGCCGCCCTAGGGTGTGGCCCCCTCGTGGCCCCTCTTCGTCTCTTCTTCGGACTTCTGGAAGCTTCGTGGCAAAATAGGACCCTGGGCGTTGATTTCGTCCAATTCCGAGAATATTTCGTTACTAGGATTTCTGAAACCAAAAACAGCAGAAACAAAGAATCGGCACTTCGGCATCTTGTTAATAGGTTAGTTCCGAGGAAAATGCACGAATATGACATCAAGTGTGCATAAATCATGTAGATAACATCAATAGTGTGGCATGGAACATATGAAATTATGGATACGTCGGTGTCGTATCTGCATCCCCAAGCTTTGTTCTGCTCGTCCCGAGCGGTAAAACGATAACACGGATAATTTACGGAGTGACATGCCATCATAATCTTGATCATACTATTTGTAAAGCATATGTAGTGAATGCAGCGATCAAAACAATGTATATGACATGAGTAAACAAGTGAATCATAAAGCAAAGACTTTTCATGAATAGCACTTCAAGACAAGCATCAATAAGTCTTGCATAAGAGTTAACTCATAATGCAATAATTCATAGTAAAGGCATTGAAGCAACACAAAAGAAGATTAAGTTTCAGCGGTTGCTTTCAACTCATAACATGTATATCTCATGGATATTGTCAACATAGAGTAATATAATAAGTGCAATAAGCAAGTATGTAGGAATCAATGCACAGTTCACACAAGTGTTTGCTTCTTGAGGTGGAGAGAAATAGGTGAACTGACTCAACATTGAAAGTAAAAGAATGGTCCTCCATAGAGGAAAAGCATCGATTGCTATATTTGTGCTAGAGCTTTGATTTTGAAAACATGAAACAATTTTGTCAACGGTAGTAATAAAGCATATGTATCATGTAAATTATATCTTATAAGTTGCAAGCCTCATGCATAGTATACTAATAGTGCCCGCACCTTGTCCTAATTAGCTTGGACTACCGGATCATCACAATGCACATGTTTTAACCAAGTGTCACAAAGGGGTACCTCTATGCCGCCTGTACAAAGGTCTAAGGAGAAAGCTCGCATTGGATTTCTCGCTATTGATTATTCTCAACTTAGACATCCATACCGGGACAACATAGACAACAGATAATGGACTCCTCTTTTATGCATAAGCATGTAACAACAATTAATAATTTTCTCATATGAGATTGAGGATATTTGTCCAAAACTGAAACTTCCACCATGGATCATGGCTTTAGTTAGCGGCCCAATGTTCTTCTCTAACAATATGCATGCTTAACCATAAGGTGGTAGATCTCTCTTACTTCAGACAAGATGGACATGCATAGCAACTCACATGAAATTCAACAAAGAGTAGTTGATGGCGTCCCCAGTGAACATGGTTATCGCACAACAAGCAACTTAATAAGAGATAAAGTGCATAATTACATATTCAATACCACAATAGTTTTTAAGCTATTTGTCCCATGAGCTATATATTGCAAAGGTGAATGATGGAATTTTAAAGGTAGCACTCAAGCAATTTACTTTGGAATGGCGGAAAATACCATGTAGTAGGTAGGTATGGTGGACACAAATGGCATAGTGGTTGGCTCAAGTATTTTGGATGCATGAGAAGTATTCCCTCTCGATACAAGGTTTAGGCTAGCAAGGCTTATTTGAAACAAACACAAGGATGAACCGGTGCAGCAAAACTCACATAAAAGACATATTGTAAACATTATAAGACTCTACACCGTCTTCCTTGTTGTTCAAACTCAATACTAGAAATTATCTAGACCTTAGAGAGGCCAAATATGCAAACCAAATTTTAGCATGCTCTATGTATTTCTTCATTAATGGGTGCAAAGCATATGATGCAAGAGCTTAAACATGAGCACAACAATTTCCAAGTATCACATTACCCAAGACATTAATAGCAATTACTACATGTATCATTTTCCAATTCCAACCATATAACAATTTAACGAAGGAGAAACTTCGCCATGAATACTATGAGTAGAAACCAAGGACATACTTGTCCATATGCTACAGCAGAGCGTGTCTCTCTCCCATAAAGTGAATGCTAGGATCCATTTTATTCAAACAAAACAAAAACAAAAACAAACCGACGCTCCAAGCAAAGCACATAAGATGTGATGGAATAAAAATATAGTTTCAGGGGAGGAACCTGATAATGTTGTCGATGAAGAAGGGGATGCCTTGGGCATCCCCAAGCTTAGACGCTTGAGTCTTCTTAGAATATGCAGGGGTGAACCACCGGGGCATCCCCAAGCTTAGAGCTTTCACTCTCCTTGATCATGTTGCATCATACTCCTCTATTGATCCTTGAAAACTTCCTCCACACCAAACTCGAAACAACTCATTAGAGGGTTAGTGCACAATAAAAATTAACATATTCAGAGGTGACACTATCATTCTTAACACTTCTGGACATTGCATAAAGCTACTGGACATTAATGGATCAAAGAAATTCATCCAACATAGCAAAAGAGGCAATGCGAAATAAAAGGCAGAATCTGTCAAAACAGAACAGTTCGTATTGACGAATTTTATTAGGCCACCAGACTTGCTCAAATGAAAATGCTCAAATTGAATGAAAGTTGCGTACATATCTGAGAATCATGCACGTAAATTGGCTTAATTTTCTGAGCTACCTACAGGGAGGTAGACCCAGATTCGTGACAGCAAAGAAATCTGGAACTGCGCAGTAATCCAAATCTAGTATGAACTTTTCTATCAACGGCTTAACTTGGCACAATAAAACACTAAACTAAGATAAGGAGAGGTTGCTACAGTAGTAAACAACTTCCAAGACACAAAATAAAAACAAAGTACTGTAGGTAAAAACATGGGTTGTCTCCCATAAGCGCTTTTCTTTAACGCCTTTCAGCTAGGCGCAGAAAGTGTGTATCAAGTATTATCAAGAGACGAAGTGTCAACATCATAATTTGTTCTAATAATAGAATCAAAAGGTAACTTCATTCTCTTTCTAGGGAAGTGTTCCATACCTTTCTTGAGAGGAAATTGATATTTAATATTACCTTCCTTCATATCAATGATAGCACCAACAGTTCGAAGAAAAGGTCTTCCCAATATAATGGGACAAGATGCATTGCATTCAATATCCAAGACAACAAAATCAACGGGGACAAGGTTATTGTTAACGGTAATGCGAACATTATCAACTTTCCCCAAAGGTTTCTTTGTAGAATGATCAGCAAGATTAACATCCAAATAACAATTTTTCAGCGGTGGCAAGTCAAGCATATTATAAATTTTCTTAGGCATAACAGAAATACTTGCACCAAGATCACATAAAGCATTACAATCAAAATCTTTAACCTTCATCTTAATGATGGGCTCCCAACCATCCTCTAGCTTTTTAGGAATAGAGGCTTCGCGCTCTAGTTTCTCTTCTCTAGCTTTTATGAGAGCATTTGTAATATGTTGCGTGAAAGCCAAATTTATAGCACTAGCATTAGGACTTTTAGCAAGTTTTTGCAAGAACTTTATAACTTCAGAGATGTGGAAATCATCAAAATTCAAACCATTATAATCTAAAGCAATGGGATCATCATCCCCAATGTTGGAAAAAATTTCAGCAGCTTTATCACAGCAGTTTTGCAGTTTTAGCTTTCAGGCGGTTTCGCGCTTTGCATTAGAAGTGGAAACATTGCTAACACCAATTCTTTTATTATTAATAGTAGGAGGTGCAGCAACATGTGTAGCATTAGCATTACTAGTGGTGGTAATGGTCCAAACTTTAGCTACATTCTTCTCTTTAGCTAGTTTTTCATTTTCTTCTCTATCCCACCTAGCACGCAGTTCAGCCATTAATCTTATATTCTCATTAATTCTAACTTGGATGGCATTTGCTGTAGTAACAATTTTATTATGATGATTTTCATTAGGCAAAACTTTCGATTTCAAAAGATCAACATCAGCAGCAAGACTATCGACTTTAGAAGCAAGTATATCAATTTTCCCAAGCTTTTCTTCAACAGATTTGTTAAAAGCAGTTTGTGTACTAATAAATTCTTTAAGCATGGCTTCAAGTCCAGGGGGTGAACTCCTATTATTGTTGTAAGAATTCCCATAAGAATTACCATAGCCGTTGCCATTATTATAAGGATATGGCCTATAGTTGTTACTAGAATTGTTCCGGTAAGCATTGTTGTTGAAATTATTATTTTTAATGAAGTTCACATCAACATGTTCTTCTTGTGCAACCAATGAAGCTAATGGAACATTATTAGGATCAATATTAGTCCTATCATTCACAAGCATAGACATAATAGCATCAATCTTATCACTCAAGGAAGAGGTTTCTTCGACAGAATTTACCTTCTTACCTTGTGGAGCTCTTTCCGTGTGCCATTCAGAGTAGTTGATCATCATATTATCAAGAAGCTTTGTTGCTTCACCAAGAGTGATGGACATAAAGGTACCTCCAGCAGCCGAATCCAATAAATTCCATGAAGAAAAATTTAGTCCTGCATAGAAGGTTTGGATGATCATCCAAGTAGTCAGTCCATGGGTTGGGCAATTTTTAACCAAAGATTTCATTCTTTCCCAAGCTTGAGCAACATGTTCAGTATCTAATTGTTTAAAATTCATTATGCTACTCCTCAAATATATAATTTTAGCAGGGGGATAATATCTACCAATAAAAGCATCCTTGCATTTTGTCCATGAATCAATACTATTCTTAGGCAGAGATAGCAACCAATCTTTAGCTCTTCCTCTTAATGAGAAAGGGAACACTTTTAATTTTATAATGTCACCATCTACATCCTTATACTTTTGCATTTCACATAATTCAACAAAATTATTGAGATGGGCAGCAGCATCATCAGAACTAACACCAGAAAATTGCTCTCGCATAACAAGATTCAGTAAAGCAGGTTTAATTTCAAAGAAGGTTGATGGCGGCGGGATGTAATGCGGCGCAACACCAGGGATTCCGGCGCCAACGTGGAACCTGCACAACACAACCAAAGTACTTTGCCCCAACGAAACAGTGAGGTTGTCAATCTCACTGGCTTGCTGTAACAAAGGATTAACCGTATTGTGTGGAAGATGATTGTTTGCAGAAAACAGTAGAATAGTATTGCAGTAGATTGTATTTCAGTAAAGAGAATTGGACCGGGGTCCACAGTTCACTAGAGGTGTCTCTCCCATAAGATAAATAGCATGTTGGGTGAACAAATTACAGTTGGGCAATTGACAAATAAAGAGGGCATGACCATGCACATACATATCATGATGAGTATAGTGAGATTTAATTGGGCATTACGACAAAGTACATAGACCGCCATCCAACTGCATCTATGCCTAAAAAGTCCACCTTCAGGTTATCATCCGAACCCCCTCCAGTATTAAGTTGCAAAGCAACAGACAATTGCATTAAGTATGGTGCGTAATGTAATCAACAACTACATCCTTAGACATAGCATCAATGTTTTATCCCTAGTGGCAACAGCACAACACAACCTTAGAACTTTCTGTCACATCGTCCTGGTGTCAATGCAGGCATGAACCCACTATCGAGCATAAATACTCCCTCTTGGAGTTACAAGCATCTACTTGGCCAGAGCATCTACTAGTAACGGAGAGCATGCAAGATCATAAACAACACATAGATATAACTTTGATAATCAACATAACAAGTATTCTCTATTCATCGGATCCCAACAAACGCAACATATAGAATTACAGATAGATGATCTTGATCATGTTAGGCAGCTCACAAGATCCGACAATGATAGCACAATGGGGAGAAGACAACCATCTAGCTACTGCTATGGACCCATAGTCCAGGGGTAGACTACTCACACATCACTCCGGAGGCGACCATGGCGGCGTAGAGTCCTCCGGGAGATGAATCCCCTCTCCGGCAGGGTGCCGGAGGCGATCTCCTGGATCCCCCGAGATGGGATCGACGGCGGCGGCGTCTCTGGAAGGTTTTCCGTATCGTGGCTCTCGGTACTGGGGGTTTCGCGACGGAAGCTATTTGTAGGCGGAAGGGCAGGTCAAGAGGCGGCACGGGGGCCCCACACCACAGGGCCGCGCGGCCAAGGGGGGCCACGCCGCCCTAGGGTGTGGCCCCCTCGTGGCCCCTCTTCGTCTCTTCTTCGGACTTCTGGAAGCTTCGTGGCAAAATAGGACCCTGGGCGTTGATTTCGTCCAATTCCGAGAATATTTCGTTACTAGGATTTCTGAAACCAAAACAGCAGAAAACAAAGAATCGGCACTTCGGCATCTTGTTAATAGGTTAGTTCCAGAAAATGCACGAATATGACATAAAGTGTGCATAAAACATGTAGATAACATCAATAATGTGGCATGGAACATAAGAAATTATCGATACGTCGGAGACGTATCAAGAGGTTCAAGAGCTCTTGCGGCGATCCCCTTATCTTCTCGCATGATCCCCATTGCGGCACTCTAATTGCTGCACAAAAATCATTAAATGGTGATGGCGTGTATTTCACACGTTCGTTGGGCAACCCCAAGAGGAAGGTATGATGCGCACAGCAGCAAGTTTTCCCTCAGAAAGAAACCAAGCTTTATCGAACCAGGAGGAGCCAAGAAGCACGTTGAAGGTTGATGGCGGCGGGATGTAGTGCGGCGCAACACCAGAGATTCCGGCGCCAACGTGGAACCTGCACAACACAACCAAAGTACTTTGCCCCAACGAAACAAAGGAGGTTGTCAATCTCACCGGCTTCTTGTAACAAAGGATTAATCGTATTGTGTGGAAGATGATTGTTTGCGAAAACAGTAGAACAAGATTGCAAGAGATTGTATTTCAGTAAAGAGAATTGGACCGGGGTCCACAGTTCACTAGAGGTGTCTCTCCCATAAGACGAACAGCATGTTGGGTGAACAAATTACAGTTGGGCAATTGACAAATAAAGAGAGCATGACCATGCACATACATATCATGATGAGTATAGTGAGATTTAATTGGGCATTACGACAAAGTACATAGACCGTCATCCAACTGCATCTATGCCTAAAAAGTCCACCTTCAGGTTATCATCCGAACCCCCTCCAGTATTAAGTTGCTAACAACAGACAATTGCATTAAGTATTGCGCGTAATGTAACTAGTGACTACATCCTTGAACATAGCACTAATGTTTTATCCCTAGTGGCAACAGCACATCCATAACCTTAGTGGTTCTTGTCACTCCTCCAGATTCACAGAGGCATGAACCCACTATCGAGCATAAATACTCCCTCTTGGAGTTACTAGCATCAACTTGGCCAGAGCATCTACTAATAACGGAGAGCATGCAAGATCATAAACAACACATAAGCATAGCTTTGATAATCAACATAACAAGTATTCTCTATTCATCGGATCCCAACAAACGCAACATATAGAATTACAGATAGATGATCTTGATCATGTTAGGCAGCTCACAAGATCCGACAATGATAGCACAATGGGGAGAAGACAACCATCTAGCTACTGCTATGGACCCATAGTCCAGGGGTAGACTACTCACACATCACATCGGAGGCGACCATGGCGGCGTAGAGTCCTCCGGGAGATGATTCCCCTCTCCGGCAGGGTGCCGGAGGCGATCTCCTGGATCCCCCGAGATGGGATCGGCGGCGGCGGCGTCTCTGGAAGGTTTTCCGTATCGTGGTTCTCGGATCGGGGTTTTCATCACGGAGACTTTTTATAGGCGAAAGGGCAGGTCAAGAGGCGGCACGGGGGCCCCACACCACAGGGCCGCGCGGCCAAGGGGGGGGGGGGCGCGCCGCCCTATAGTGTGGCCCCTCCGTGGCCCCTCTTCGTCTCTACTTCGGACTTCTGGAAGCTTCGTGAGAAAATAGGCCCCTGGGCTTTGATTTCGTCCAATTCCGAGAATATTTCCTTACTAGGATTTCTGAAACCAAAAACAGCAGAAAACAAAGAACTGGCACTTCGGCATCTTGTTAATAGGTTAGTTCCAGAAAATGCACGAATATGACATAAAGTGTGCATAAAACATGTAGATAACATCAATAATGTGGCATGGAACATAAGAAATTATCGATACGTCGGAGACGTATCAGCATCCCCAAGCTTAGTTCTGCTCGTCCCGAGCAGGTAAAACGATAACACAGATAATTTCTGGAGTGACATGCCATCATAATCTTGATCATACTATTTGTAAAGCATATGTAGTGAATGCAGCGATCAAAACAATGTATATGACATGAGTAAACAAGTGAATCATAAAGCAAAGACTTTTCATGAATAGCACTTCAAGACAAGCATCAATAAGTCTTGCATAAGAGTTAACTCATAAAGCAATAATTCAAAGTAAAAGCATTGAAGCAACACAAAAGAAGATTAAGTTTCAGCGGTTGCTTTCAACTTGTAACATGTATATCTCATGGATATTGTCAACATAGAGTAATATAATAAGTGCAATAAGCAAGTATGTAGGAATCAATGCATAGTTCACACAAGTGTTTGCTTCTTGAGGTGGAGAGAAATAGGTGAACTGACTCAACAATAAAAGTAGAAGAATGGTCCTCATAGAGGAAAAGCATCGATTGCTATATTTGTGCTAGAGCTTTGATTTTGAAAACATAAAGAGAGCATAAAAATAAAGTTTTGAGAGGTGTATGTTGTTGTCAACGAATGGTAGCGGGTACTCTAACCCCCTTGCCAGACAAACCTTCAAAGAGCGGCTCCCATTTTATTTTATTTTGGGTGGCACTCCTTCCAACCTTTCTTTCATAAACCATGGCTAACCGAATCCTCGGGTGCCTGCCAACAATCTCATACCATGAAGGAGTGCCTTTTTATTTTAGTTTTATTATGATGACACTCCTCCCAACCTTTGCTTACACAAGCCATGGCTAACCGAATCCTTCGGGTGCCGTCCAACAATCACATACCATGGAGGAGTGTCTATTTTTGTTAATTAATTTGGGACTGGGAATCCCATTGCCAGCTCTTTTTGCAAAATTATTGGACAAGCGGATGAAGCCACTAGTCCATTGGTGAAAGTTGCCCAACAAGATTGAAAGATAAACACCACATACTTCCTCATGAGCTATAAAACATTGACACAAATCAGAGGTGATAAATTTTGAATTGTTTAAAGGTAGCACTCAAGCAATTTACTTTGGAATGGCGGAAAATACCATGTAGTAGGTAGGTATGGTGGACACAAATGGCATAGTGGTTGGCTCAAGTATTTTGGATGCATGAGAAGTATTCCCTCTCGATACAAGGTTTAGGCTAGCAAGGCTTATTTGAAACAAACACAAGGATGAACCGGTGCAGCAAAACTCACATAAAAGACATATTGAAAACATTATAAGACTCTACACCGTCTTCCTTGTTGTTCAAACTCAATACTAGAAATTATCTAGACCTTAGAGAAACCAAATATGCAAACCAAATTTTAGCATGCTCTATGTATTTCTTCATTAATGGGTGCAAAGCATATGATGCATGAGCTTAATCATGAGCACAACAATTGCCAAGTATCACATTACCCAAGACATTTATAGCAATTACTACATGTATCATTTTCCAATTCCAACCATATAACAATTTAACGAAGGAGAAACTTCGCCATGAATACTATGAGTAGAAACCGAGGACATACTTGTCCATATGCTACAGCGGAGCGTGTATCTCTCCCATAAAGTGAATGCTAGGATCCATTTTATTCAAACAAAACAAAAAACAAACCGACGCTCCAAGAAAAAGCACATAAGATGTGATGGAATAAAAATATAGTTTCAGGGGAGGAACCTGATAATGTTGTCGATGAAGAAGGGGATGCCTTGGGCATCCCCAAGCTTAGACGCTTGAGTCTTCTTGATATATGCAGGGGTGAACCACCGGGTGCATCCCCAAGCTTAGAGCTTTCACTCTCCTTGATCATGTTGCATCATACTCCTCTCTTGATCCTTGAAAACTTCCTCCACACCAAACTCGAAACAACTCATTAGAGGGTTAGTGCACATTATAAATTGACATATTCAGAGGTGACACAATCATTCTTAACACTTCTGGACATTGCATAATGCTACTGGACATTAGTGGATCAAAGAAATTCATCCAACATAGCGAAAGAGGCAATGCGAAATAAAAGGCAGAATCTGTCAAAACAGAACAGTTCGTATTGACGAATTTTAAAATGGCACCAGACTTGCTCAAATGAAAATGCTCAAATTGAATGAAAGTTGCGTACATATCTGAGGATCATGCACGTAAATTGGCTTAATTTTCTGAGTTACCTACAGGGAGGTGGACCCAGATTCGTGACAGCAAAGAAATCTGGAACTGTGCAGTAATCCAAATCTAGTACTTACTTTTCTATCAACGGCTTAACTTGGCACAACAAAACACAAAACTAAGATAAGGAGAGGTTGCTACAGTAGTAAACAACTTCCAAGACACAAAATAAAAACAAAGTACTGTAGGTAAAAACATGGGTTGTCTCCCATAAGCGCTTTTCTTTAACGCCTTTCAGCTAGGCGCAGAAAGTGTGTATCAAGTATTATCAAGAGATGAAGTGTCAACATCATAATTTGTTCTCATAATAGAATCAAAAGTTACCTTCATTCTCTTTCTAGGGAAGTGTTCCATACCTTTCTTGAGAGGAAATTGATATTTTATATTACCTTCCTTCATATCAATGATAGCACCAACAGTTCGAAGAAAAGGTCTTCCCAATATAATGGGGCAAGATGCATTGTATTCAATATCCAAGACAACAAAATCAACGGGAACCAGGTTATTGTTAATGGTAATGCGAACATTATCAACTTTACCCAAAGGTTTCTTTGTAGAATGATCAGCAAGATTAACATCCAAATAACAATTTTTCAGCGGTGGCAAGTCAAGCATATTATAAATTTTCTTAGGCATAACAGAGATACTTGCACCAAGATCACATAAAGCATTACAATCAAAATCTTTAATCTTCATCTTAATGATGGACTCCCAACCATCCTCTAACTTTTTAGGAATAGAGGCTTCACGCTCTAGTTTCTCTTCTCTAGCTTTTATGAGAGCATTTGTAATATGATGCGTGAAAGCCAAATTTATAGCACTGGCATTAGGACTTTTAGCAAGTTTTTGCAAGAACTTTATAACTTCAGAGATGTGGCAATCATCAAAATTCAAACCATTATAATCTAAAGCAATGGGATCATCATCCCCAATGTTGGAAAAAATTTCAGCAGCTTTATCACGAGCAGTTTCAGTGATTTTAGCAGTTTCAGGCAGCTTTTCGCGCTTTGCATTCGAAGTGGAAACATTGCTAACACCAATTCTTTTATTAGTATGAGTAGGAGGTGCAGCAACATGTGTAGCATTAGCATTACTAGTGGTGGTAATAGTCCAAACTTTAGCTATATTCTTCTCTTTAGCTAGTTTTTCATTTTCTTCTCTATCCCACCTAGCACGCAGTTCAGCCATTAATCTTATATTCTCATTAATTCTAACTTGAATGGCATTTGCTGTAGTAGTAATTTTATCATCTAAATCCTCAGGTTTAGCAGCCATTTTATTAATTAAAGAAGATTGTGATGCAGACATATATGAGATTCGGGTTTCAGCATTAGCAAGTTTAGTTTGCAACCCCGAGATCTCCCTATTCAAATTTTCAAGTTGATTCCCTATATTCTTCAACAAGGTAGATTGCTCATTCATAGTTTTAGTAAACAGTTTATTTTGCTCATGTTGTGATTGCATAAAGCTCTTAGTGGATCTTTCAATTTCTAGCATCTTTTCTTCATTAGATGAAGCATATCTACCATAAGAATTACCATTAGCAGTGGTATGGCCTGGAATCATTGTGATTGTTATTTTTAATGAAATTCACATCAACATATTCTTTTTGATCAACTAATGACGCTAACGGAACATTATTAGAATTAACATTAGGCCTACCATTCACAAGCATAGACATAATAGCATCAATCTTATCACTCAAGGAAGAGGTTTCTTGACAGAATTTACCTTCTTACCTTGTGGAGCTCTTTCCGTGTGCCATTCAGAGTAGTTGATCATCATATTATCAAGAAGCTTTGTTGCTTCACCAAGAGTGATGGACATAAAGGTACCTCCAGCAGCTGAATCCAATAAATTCCGTGAAGAAAAATTTAGTCCTCGCATAGAAGGTTTGGATGATCATCCAAGTAGTCAGTCCATGGGTTGGGCAATTTTTAACCAGAGATTTCATTCTTTCCCAAGCTTGAGCAACATGTTCAGTATCTAATTGTTTAAAATTCATTATGCTACTCCTCAAAGATATAATTTTAGCAGGGGGATAATATCTACCAATAAAAGCATCCTTGCATTTAGTCCATGAATCAATACTATTCTTAGGCAGAGATAGCAACCAATCTTTAGCTCTTCCTCTTAATGAGAAAGGGAACAATTTTAGTTTAATAATATCACCATCTACATCTTTATATTTTTGCATTTCACATAGTTCAACAAAATTATTAAGATGGGCAGCAGCATCATCGAACTAACACCAGAAAATTGCTCTCGCATAACAAGATTCATAAAGCAGGTTTAATTTCAAAGAATTCTGCTGTAGTAGCAGGTGGAGCAATAGGTGTGCATAAGAAATCATTATTATTTGTGGTTGTGAAGTCACACAACTTAGTGTTTTCAGCGTTGGCCATTTTAGCAACAAGAAATAAAGCAAACTAGATAAAGTAAATGCAAGTAAACTAATTTTTTTGTGTTTTTGATATAGCAAACAAGATAACAAATAAAGTAAAACTAGCAACTAATTTTTTTGTATTTTGATTTAGTGCAGCAAACAAAGTAGTAAATAAAACTAAGCAAGACAAAAACAAAGTAAAGAGAGTGAGAAGTGGAGTCTCCCCTTGCGGCGTGTCTTGATCTCCCGGCAACGGCGCCGAGAAAATATGCTTGATGGCGTGTATTTCACACGTTCGTTGGGCAACCCCAAGAGGAAGGTATGATGCGCACAGCAGCAAGTTTTCCTCGTAAAGAAACCAAGGTTTATCGAACCAGGAGGAGCCAAGAAGCACGTTGAAGGTTGATGGCGGCGGGATGTAGTGCGGCGCAACACCAGAGATTCCGGCGCCAACGTGGAACTGCACAACACAACCAAAGTACTTTGCCCCAACGAAACGGTGAGGTTGTCAATCTCACCGGCTTGCTGTAACAAAGGATTAATCGTATTGTGTGGAAGATGATTGTTTGCAGAAAACAGTAGAACAAAGATTGCAAGAGATTGTATTTCAAGAAAGAGAATTGGACTGGGGTCCACAGTTCACTAGAGGTGTCTCTCCCATAAGACGAACAGCATGTTGGGTGAACAAATTACAGTTGGGCAATTGACAAATAAAGAGAGCATGACCATGCACATACATATCATGATGAGTATAGTGAGATTTAATTGGGCATTACGACAAAGTACATAGACCGTCATCCAACTGCATCTATGCCTAAAAAGTCCACCTTCAGGTTATCATCCGAACCCCCTCCAGTATTAAGTTGCTAACAACAGACAATTGCATTAAGTATTGCGCGTAATGTAACTAGTGACTACATCCTTGAACATAGCACTAATGTTTTATCCCTAGTGGCAACAAAGACATCCATAACCTTAGTGGTTCTTGTCACTCCTCCGGATTCACGAGAGGCATGAACCCACTATCGAGCATAAATACTCCCTCTTGGAGTTACTAGCATCAACTTGGCCAGAGCATCTACTAATAACGGAGAGCATGCAAGATCATAAACAACACATAAGCATAGCTTTGATAATCAACATAACAAGTATTCTCTATTCATCGGATCCCAACAAACGCAACATATAGAATTACAGATAGATGATCTTGATCATGTTAGGCAGCTCACAAGATCCGACAATGATAGCACAATGGGGAGAAGACAACCATCTAGCTACTGCTATGGACCCATAGTCCAGGGGTAGACTACTCACACATCACACCGGAGGCGACCATGGCGGCGTAGAGTCCTCCGGGAGATGATTCCCCTCTCCGGCAGGGTGCCGGAGGCGATCTCCTGGATCCCCCGAGATGGGATCGGCGGCGGCGTCTCTGGAAGGTTTTCCGTATCGTGGTTCTCGGTACTGGGGTTTTCGTCACGGAGACTTTTTATAGGCGAAAGGGCAGGTCAAGAGGCGGCACGGGGGCCCCACACCACAGGGCCGCGCGGCCAAGGGGGGGGCCGCGCCGCCCTATAGTGTGGCCCCTCCGTGGCCCCTCTTCGTCTCTACTTCGGACTTCTGGAAGCTTCGTGAGAAAATAGGCCCCTGGGCTTTGATTTCGTCCAATTCCGAGAATATTTCCTTACTAGGATTTCTGAAACCAAAAACAGCAGAAAACAAAGAATCGGCACTTCGGCATCTTGTTAATAGGTTAGTTCCAGAAAATGCACGAATATGACATAAAGTGTGCATAAAACATGTAGATAACATCAATAATGTGGCATGGAACATAAGAAATTATCGATACGTCGGAGACGTATCAAATGGCAGGTTGACAGTTTTATTATAAATTTTGTACCGAACCATGGGATTAGATCGCGACCAATTGAATTCAAAGTCCTGCACTACAGACATAGTCAATTTTGCATATTGGCATGGTTCACCAACAACAAAATCATCCAACCCTACACGAGAGATTAGACTTTGAACATCTTGCAAGATTCCTGCACTTCTCATAAAATCCATGCACGGGTAGTAAGCGGGATATACTCCTTCTTCGCGGTGAACTCTCATGACCTGTTGCACCTCCAATTCTTGTTGGTTGAGTTGGTGCCTACTCCCTTCCATTTTCTGAAATTTTTCAATAAACATTATAAAATTTGATTTGGTGACGTATAATTGAGGGAAACTACCATAGGAACTTGCTAGAATACTAATCATGCATCAAAACTAGTTTTTACCACTTAGAACAAGCATGCAAGCTCACTAAACATGTTACCTACAGCAGCAAAATATTCAAGATATACTCCACCAAACAAAATTCTACTTGGATAATCGGAGGAGTCACATACCGGAGAGCAAATATGCCAAATTTCAGACAGAAATCTGGGCTGAGCAAAGAGATCGAGAAATCTGGAGCTCTTGAGCAAAAACGCGAGTGAGAGGAACCTGGTGCGAGTTTTTTTGGGAGAGAGAAGAAAGTGGGAGGAAGAGATGATGAAGTGGGGCAAGGAGGGGCCCACACGCCAGGGTGGCGCGCCCCCCTTGCTGGCCGCGCCGGCCTGTGGGGTGCCACCCTGGGGTGCCCCACTGGTCATCCCCAGGTGTTCCCAGGTGCCTCGTCGAAAAATAGGACTACTGGTATAATTTTTGTGAATTTTTGAAAACTTTGAAAAATGCACATTTCTGGGTGTTAAATTTATTATTACTGGGCAGAAAAAGATTTTGAAATCTCTAATTAACTAAAGAACTTTGCAAAACAAAAGTGCTACAGCAAGTAGATCAAGTGGAGGAAGAAAGAGATGTTGTTTAGCTCTTCTATGCATATAAAATGAATTTGTTAACAAGGGTGATCAAGTCTTGCCACCAAATAAATTTTACATAACATAAGAAGAATTAAACCTCAAATCAATCATGTTACCTTGAATTGTATTGACATTGATCCAATCATAATATTTTGATATCCTTGTTCAGGCTCATATATAGGACAATCAATGGTTCCCACTTTGATAGTTCTCACATTAGAAATTGTATTAACTCCACATGCTTTCTCAATCCTCTGGGGAAAATAAACGGTATGCTCCTTGTCATCAACATTGAAAGTAACTTTTCCTTTATTGCAATCAATAACAGCCCCTGCGGTGTTAAGAAAAGGTCTCCCAAGAATAATAGACATATTATCATCTTCAGGCATTTCCAACACAACAAAATCAGTTAATATCAAGCAATTATTAGTAACTTGAACAGGAACATCCTCACATATACCAACAGGAATGGCAGTAGATTTATCAGCCATTTGCAAAGATATATCAGTCGGTATCAACTTATCTAAATAAAGTCTCTTATAAAGAGAGAAAGGCATAACACTAACACCCGCTCCCAAATCACATAGAGCAGTTCTAACATATTTATTCTTAATAGAACAAGGAATAGTCGGTATACCTGGGTCGCCAAGCTTCTTTGGAACCTTACCATTAAAGGAGTAATTAGCAAGCATAGTGGAAATCTCCTTATTAGGAATTTTCCTTTTGTTAGACACAATATCTTTCATATACTTTGAATAAGGAGGCAATTTAATAGCATCAGTCAAAGGTATTTGCAAGAATAAAGGTTTCATCCAATCACAAAATTTATTATAGTGCTCTTCTTCCTTTGATTTTAGTTTCTTAGCAGGAAAAGGCATTTGCTTTTGAACCCAAGGTTCCCTTTCACTACCATGTTTCTTAGCAATAAAATCTTCTTTAGTATATTTCTTATTTTTAGCATGCTTTTCAGGTTCTTCTTCAACCTCTTCTTTATCAGAAGCATCATTCTTATCATTATCTTTATCATGTTCATTACCACTTTTAGTTTCAGCATCAGAAATAGAAATACTATTAGGATCATTAACAGGCTCAGAGGATTCTACAACAGTTTTATGTTTCTTTTTCTTTTTCTTAGATGGAGCACTAGTTTCAGTTCGTTGAGAATCTTGTTCAACTCTTTTGGGATGCCCTTCAGGATATAGAGGATCCTGGGTAGAAACACCGCCTCTAGTTGTTACTTCATAAGCATGTTTTTCTTTAGAATTATTTTTCAACAAGTCATTTTGCACTTTAGTGAGTTGATCAATTTGAGTTTGAACCATATGAAAGTGTTTAACAAGCATCTTAACATCATTGGAGGTTCTCTCCACAATACCATGCAATTCACCAATAGCTCGAGAATTTTCCATTAAATGATTCTCTACTCTCATATTGAAATTACTTTGCTTAACAATATAATTATCAAACTCATCTAAGCATTGAGCAGGAGGTTTTGAATACGGAATATCTTCTCTAGTAAAGCGTTCAAGAGAGTGTACCTCAATCATGGATGAAGGGGGAGTGATCTTACATAAATCTTCTATAGGAGGTAAATTCTTCACATCTTCAGGTTTAATACCCTTCTCTTTAAGAGACTTCTTGGCTTCCCTCATATCTTCATCATTTAATTTAATCAAGCCCCTCTTCAATATAGGTGTCGGGGTTGGTTCAGGTGTAGACCAATCATCATGATTCCGGCCTATTCTAGCCAATAATTCCTCAGCGTCGTCTGGAGTTCTTTTCCTGAAAACACAACCAGCACAACTATCCAGGTATGCCCTAGACTCAATGGTTAGTCCACTATAAAATATATCAAGTAAATCATGCTTTTCCAAATCATGGTCAGGCCGAGCTCTAATAAGAGAGCAAAATCTAGCCCAAGCCTCAGGCAATTTCTCTCCATCTTCCTGGTCAAAATTATAAATTCTCTGCAAAGCAATATGTTGAGCACTAGCAGGAAAGTATTTCCGGAAGAAAACATCAAGCAATTCTTTTGGACTATTAATAGAATCAGGTGGCAAACTATTATACCAAGTTTTAGCATCATCCTTTAATGAGAATGGAAATTTTTTAGCAACGAAATAAGTACGCTTCTTAACATCATCAGAAAACAAGCTACTCAAAGTAGATAGCTCAATCATGTGTTCTACAGCACTTTCTTTTTCAGTACCACAAAAAGGTGTTTTCTCGACAATAACTATATGAGATAGATCAAGAGAAAAATCATAATCCTTATCCTTAATGTTTATAGGAGATGTGGCAAATTTAGGATCAGGAGACAGTTTATATCTAACAGTATGTTCTGCAAGCAACTTTTTAATTTTTCTTGCATCAGTAGTAGCATTGCATTTTTCAATAAAATCATCATCAAGTTCCACATAATCTTCATCAAGATCATCACTAGAGTATTCAACAGACTCAGGTGAATTAACAGGTGTAGCAGCATTTTCATTAGGAGTTTCAGTATTTTCAATTTGTCTAGACCAAGCAATTGTAGCATCTAGAAAAGATCCTAACGAACCATCATTATCAAGCACAGCAGAAGCATCATCAAAATTATAAGAGGAATTTTCAAATTCAGCAGAAGTACCAGCATTTGAAGCTTGTGGTGGTGAAACAAGTTTACTTATCACAGATGATGAATCAAGAGCAGCAGAGGTACTCAGAGTTGTACCTTTTCTTGTAGTGGATGGTAATATGGCGACCTTAGTATCGCAAGGTTTACCCATGATGGAGAATTTGTAGCTAACAATTTCAATCCAAGTGAACTTCCAAATAAAGCTATGCTCCCCGGCAACGGCGCCAGAAAATAGTCTTGATGACCCACAAGTATAGGGGATCGCAACAGTCTTCGCGGGAAGTAAAACCCAATTTATTGATTTGACACAAGGGGAGACAAAGAATACTTGAAAGCCTTAACAGCGGAGTTGTCAATTCAGCTGCACCTGGAAACAGACTTGCTCGCAAGAGTTTATCAGTAGTAACAGTTTTATAGCAGTAGCAGTAGTAAAATAACAGCAGCAGAGTAACGAAAACAGCAGTAGTAATTATAGTAAACAGCAGGATTAAAATACTGTAGGCACAGGGATGGATGAACGGGCGTTGCATGGATGAGAGAAACTCATGTAACAATCAAAGCAGGGCATTTGCAGATAATAATAAAACGGTATCCAAGTACTAATCAATCAATAGGCACGTGTTCCATATATAGTCGTACGTGCTCGCAATGAGAAACTTGCACAACATCTTTTGTCCTACCAGCCGGTGGCAGCCGGGCCTCTAGGGAATCTACTGGATATTAAGGTACTCCTTTTAATAGAGTACCGGAGCAAAGCATTAACACTCCGTGAACATATGTGATCCTCACATCACCGCCTTCCCCTCCGGTTGTCCCAATTTTTGTCACTTTGGGGCCTCGGGTTCCGGACAGCAACGTGTGTATACAACTTGCAGGTAAGATCATAAAGCAATGAATATCATAATGAAACAATAACATGTTCAGATCTGAGATCATGGCACTCGGGCCCTAGTGACAAGCATTAAGCATAACAAGTTGCAACAATATCATAAAAGTACCAATTACGGACACTAGGCACTATGCCCTAACAATCTTATGCTATTACATGACCAATCTCATCCAATCCCTACCATCCCCTTCGGCCTACAGCGGGGGAATTACTCACTCATGGATGGGGGGAGCATGGCTGGTCGATGGAGAGGCGTCGGTGATGATGATGGCGATGATCTCCTCCAATTCCCCGTCCCGGCGAGGTGCCAGAACGGAGTTTCTGGTCCCGAGACGGAGTTTCGCGACGGTGGCGGCGTACTGGATGGTTTCTCGCGATTTCGACTATCCCCCGTGCGTTTTTAGGTCGAAGTCAATAAGTAGTCCGAAGGAGGGCGTCGGGGGCCAGCCGAGGCCGCCACACACTAGGGCCGTGCGCCCCCCTCCTGGGACGCGCCGGCCTAGCGTGTGGAGCCCTCGGGCCCCCACCTGGCTTGCCCTTCTGGCTCCGCCAATATTCTGGGAAAATAGGACCTTCCACATAAATTCTGAGGATTTTCCTGAAAGTTGGATTTCTACACAAAAACGAGACACCAGAGCAGTTCTGCTGAAAACAGCGTTAGTCCGTGTTAGTTGTATCCAAAATACACAAATTAGAGGCAAAACAATAGCAAAAGTGTTCGGGAAAGTAGATACGTTTTGGACGTATCAATGTCCGTGTCGAAGATGCAAGCTGACGAGCCTTATGGACCCTAAAGCCGATATGGTGCGGGACCACCTTCTCATGCGTGGTTTCATGGATGGCTATCGGTGGGAAGGCGACGAAGATGATTATGAATTTGCCCATGGGATTTCAACAAGAAATAAGGAAGGAGGTGATCAGGATGTAGAAGATCTCGGACATGATCAGGCCTGGAGATGATCATGATCACAATGTAGGAGATCCTGGACCTGATGATGAGGAAGATCAAGATGGAGGTCATCATGACGATCATGAAGATGAAGACGATGGACCATCATCGATGGACTGGGTGCAGGACCCTTATCTTCAAGAGCTGCTTCTCAAGCAGACGAGTAACGCAAGAGCTGCCACCCGAGAGAAGCCAAGATGGATCAACTGGAGGTAGACGCGGTTACTCCATTGTATGAAGGATGCAGGCCGGAGGATACCCGCCTGAAAGTAACGCTCATGGCTCTGGAGATGAAGGTAAAGCACAAAATGACCGACACATCCTTCAACGACAACATGTCATTCTGGCACGAACGTCTTCCCAAAGGTAACACGTGTCCGACTAGTATCGAGGAGGCCAAGAAAATCGTGTGTCCTCTGGATTTACCGCATGTGAAATATCATGTGTGCTTGAACGATTGCATCATTTATCGGAACGAGCACGCAGAGTGTACCATATGTCCGGAGTGCGGCGTCAGTCGGTACAAGAAGGGGAAGAAAGCTCCTTGGAAGGTGGTGTGGTACTTTCCGATCACTCCTCGTCTGCAGCGGTATTTCGCGGATCCTAAGCAAGCAAAGCTAATGCGCTGGCACGCGGAGATGAGGAAGGGAGAAGATGACACAGATGATCCGGACAAAAAAAAATGGACAGGATGTTGAGACACCCTTCGGATGCTAGCCAGTGGAATGCGTTGAACCTCGAGTACCCAGAATTTGGGGACGATCCTAGGAACATAAGGCTGGGCGCGAGCACCGATGGAGTCAATCCGTTTGGCAGCCAGAGCAGCATGCATAGCACCTGGCCCGTGTTTGTGTGGATGTACAACCTCCCCCTGGTTGTGCATGAAGAGGAAGTACATTCAAATGAGTATGCTAATTGAAGGGCCGAAACAACCAGGGAACGACATCAATCTGTATATGGGGCTTCTGAAAGAGGAGCTAGCCACGCTATGGGACACGCCTGCCAATACGTGGGACGTCGCCGCGGAAGAATATTTCCCTATGAGAGCCGCACTGCTCACGACGGTGCACGACTTTCTCAGTTACGGATATGTCGCGGGGCAGGTGGTCCACGGATTCAATGCATGCGTCAGGTGCATGGACGACACAACGTACCGCCAGCTAGATAGAGATCCCGGGTCCTCGAAAACGGTGTTCATGGGACATCGAAGGTGGCTTCACGAGGACGACCCAAGGAGGAAACGCAAGGATCTGTTCGATGGTCAAGACGAACCCCGAAGACGGCCACGTACGAGAAGCAGCGAGCAAATAGACGAGCTATTGAAAAATTGGAAAGAGTGCCCACCGCCGGGAAAGAAGCGAAAGGCGCCGGAGCCGCTGCTTAAGGTATGGAAGACGAGGTCTGTTTTCTAGGACTTGCCGTACTAGAAGATCCTCCGTGTGCCTCACAGCCTTGATGTCATGCACATCACGAAGAACGTGTGCGAGAGTCTGCTTGGTACCCTCCTCAACATGCCAGAGAAGACCAAAGATGGGCCGAAAGCAAGGTACGACTTGCAATCAATTGGGATCAGGGAGGAGCTTCACGCGGGACGCCCTAATGATGATGATGATGATGATGATGACGATGACGATGATGAGGCGGAGGACACGCAAAGTCGTCGCAAGGGCAAAAAGGCCAAAAAGATTGAATATTACTGCCCCCCGCATGCTTCACTCTAAGTCGGAAGGAGATCGAGCAGTTTTTCGACTGTCTCCTAGGAGTAAAACTTCCTTACGGTTACGCGGGGAAGATAAGCAGGTACCTAGACAAAGTGAAGCAGAGGTTCAGCGGGATGAAGTCTCACGACTGTCACGTGCTGATGACGCAGATACTTCCGGTTGCAATCCGTGGGATCATGGACGCGCACGTCCGTGAAACGCTTTTTGGCCTATGCAACTTTTTCGACGTCATCTCTTGGAAGTCTGTTGGCGTGAGGCAACTTAGAAGGCTACAGGAAGAGATCGTGGTGATACTGTGCGAGCTTGAGATGTACTTCCCGCCCGCATTCTTCGACTTTATGGTGCATCTGCTGGTACATATCGTGGAGGATATCATCCAACTGGGGCCGACGTTCCTGCACAGCATGATGCCGTTGGAAAGGATGAATGGTGTCATCAAAGGGTACGTTCGCAACAGGGCACGTCCAGACGGAAGCATAGCCAAGGGCTTTCTGACCGAAGAGTGCATCTCCTTCTGCACGAGTTATCTAGAAATCGAGAACCCCGTTGGCCTGCCCGTAAACAGGCATCTCGGGAAGCTCGCTGGATGGGGTCACCACGAGGGTAGCCGCGAAATGCATGTCGACTTCAAGGGTCGAATCGCCGACTTTGAAAGAGCAAACCTAGTCGCGCTACAACACATAGACGTGGTCGATCCTTGGGTGGTAGAGCACAAAACCTTCATCGCAAAGACGTACAGTGATCAGGGCCAATAGAGGATGGACGGAGATATAATCAAAGAGCACAACTCAACCTTCACACGGTGGTTCAAGGACAAGATGCTGACGTATCCTATAGACGAGGATTCTTCCGCGGAAGAAAAACTCATATTCGCCTTGTCACAGGGTGCCGAACACAACCTGATGACATTTCAGGCGTACGATATCAACGACTACACATTCTACACCGAGGAAAAGGACATGAAGAGCGATTATCAGAACTCCGGGGTAAGGATGGAGTCCTACACCGGCGACATCAAGCAGAGATACTACGGAAAGATCGAGGAGATCTCGGAGCTAAGCTACGCCGGAGAGAATGTGCCGATGTTCCGTGTCATGTGGGCCAAGAATGTCGTAAAAGAAGACCGACATTTCACCACCATGGTTATACCCGAAGCCAAATCCAAGACAGCGGGCACAAAGGTCACCGCGAAATATGAGCCATGGGTACTAGCTTCCCAAGTGGATCAATTCTTCTTCATTACCGACCCGCAAAAGCCCAGCCGTGTTGTCGTGAGGAGAGGCAAAAGGAGCATCATCGGAATGGATGGAGCCGCCAACGAGCTAGACTTTGACCAATACGGCGATCCGAAGATGGAACATGACGACGACGATGATGAAGAACCATACACAACAAGAAGAAGCAGGACCACCCTACCTAAAGGACGTCCATTCAAGAGAAGAAGTCTAGGAGTTCCGGGGCTAAATTATTCAACCGCGAGAAAGAAGGGCAAGAAGATTGTGAAAAGATAATTATGTATCATTTTCTTGTATGAATAATGGATGTCATATTGTTAATCTACACATTGTACCGATCAAAATAGACATATAATTTATATTTTTGGATATTTTCTAGATTCTATAGTATTTTAAATATTCTACATAATTCTAATTATTTATGCCTTTTATTTTGGTGTATTATGCTATTTTGGATGTTTATGATAGTGTTAAATCAATTTAAAAAGAAAAGGAAAAAAATGGGGCCGCCAGGGTTCGAACCTGGGCGGCAGGGTTTGGCACAAACCAACCAGGGACAGAGGAAACATGCATGCTTTCGGGATATGTCAAATCCCCACGCGATTGTCTTTTGACCTAAACCTAAAGAGGCAGTGGCGCACCCCGAGAGGTGCGCTATTGCTAAGCGTCATAGTGGCGCACCCCTAGAGGTGCGCTATTGCTAAGGGGAGTCGGGGACTTAGAGAAAAATCCCCTTCTCTTCCCCGTCCCGACCAGATCCCACCTGCCCTTCTTCCTTGCGACGCCCTGCGCCCTCCTCTCCCACCGGTGGCCGCCACCCCTCCCCTGAGCGACGCCACCCCTCCTCTCACGCGAGCGCCCACAGACACCGGCGGCCAGATCCTCTCGACCTCGATCTACCGGTGGCCTCTCCCCCTCGATTTACCGCCTGCCGCCGTCGCGTCGCCGCAGGTGAGGCCCGTCTCCCCTCCCTCCCTCTCTGACCTAGCGGCGTCCCTCCGTCTACTAACCACATCATGGACACCAGCGCAGGTGCCCAGTTCTTCATCGGCCACTAGTTCGTCAACGGCCCCAGTTCGTCGGCCACCAGTAGGCGCTCAACCTCAAGAACAACGTCAACCTGCGCAAGGACCCCGAGGACCCCGACCGCCTCCAGCCGCCATCGCTGTCGCCGCAGGTGAGGCCCCTCTCCCCTCCCTCCCTCTCTATCAGGACCCCGATGGGCCTCTGATTGCCATGGATAGAAGAGAAGGGGATTGGAGCACTCGGGCTCAGATTCTAGCAACTAAGAACAGAAAGTAGATAAACTAAATTAGGGATTTTATTATGCTTGATCCTCCCAGCCTCCCCACTCGTCCTTTATAACATAGGATCGAGCTCAAGCAAGTTACAGTAGTACCCTTGATACAGACAGATACAGAGTTTAAAGTTCCTGGCCTAAACAGTAATAAACTTCTGGAGCATTGTTGCTGGTTTGGTGCTCTTCAGTTAACTGAATGTTTGTCTTGGCAATGCATCTTGTAGCTTGTGTTGAGGTGTAACAGTGGAAGTTTGATTTTCGATGCTCTGTATGCACTATGCAATGATGCTCTGTATGCTTCACTATGTGCTTCAGAAATGAATGTTAACTATGTGCTTCACTTGCAGAGTGTTGATAGGTAGTTGTAGTTTTCATGCCTAGGTTACTGAATCTTACTGAGATTTCTGAGTTTTCATCTGTTACTTGGTGTTGTTGCTGCTGCTTGGTGTTGTTGCTGCTGCTAGATAGGTTGCTGCTGCTAGATAGGTTGCTGCTGTTAGGTTACATATCCTCTTTTTTTAGAACAAATGCATTGTAAAATCATTCATTTTGTTATAGAGCCCATTGGCAAACCTTAAAAATGCCAAGTGGTTTGTGATCATGATGATTGTATCATGTACAGTATGGTTTAGATGTCACATTGGGTATGATGTATGTAGAGAGTGAGTTATTGTAACAAGTGTAAAAAAATTCAGTAAAACCACCATGTTCTGTTTCGGCCTATTTTCAGTAAAACCAATTGATATTTAAGTTAAACAACTTACATGTGCTATTATTTTTCATGAGTTCAGTCTCAATTGTGAAGACATGCCAGTGTTTCAGGTTTGCCTAGTAACTATGTGATCTGATGGCTCAAGTGTCAAATTAGAAGTACATGTGGTGTCAAAATTAGGATATCATATCTCTGTTTCCCTAAAGGTGAAAAAAATAAAGCTTCTCTTTTTGAACTCCACAGTACCATGAACATTTTGTTTGTTTCTCTTCAGTTTCCATTTATTAGTCGACATACATAAAAGGGAAAATTGGCATACTGAACATTGCTTGATGCTATCTGATTCTGGCCATAGTCTGTAGTGTTATTTTCCTATGTAAAGTTTCCATTTATTTGATTCCTTTTTAATGCTGATTTTAATGCTGCTAGGTGTGTATGTTGCTGCTACTTCCTGGAACTTGAGCACCTGACCGTTGCTGCCGCATCTTCCTCGACCCGGAGCAACACCTCACCTCTCGGCAACTCCACGCGACTCACGGTGAGCAACACCTCACCTCTCCTGGTGCTGATGGTGCTGATGGTGCTTGCTGCTGGTGCTCCTGGTGCTTGCTGCTACTAGTGCTTGCTACCGGTGCTGATGGTGCTTGCTGTTGGTGCTCCTAGTGCTTGCTGCTGGTGCTACTAGTGCTTGCTGCTGGTGCTACTACTGCTGATGGTGCTTGCTGTTGGTGCTGATGGTGCTTGTTGCTGCTTGCTGCTGCTTGCTACTGCTGCTGGCTGCTAGCTGCTAGCTGCTTGCTGCTTGCTGCTTGATGCTGCTTGCTGCTTGTTGTACTGCCCATGGTTAGCTGATGCATATGGTGTATATGAGGAACAATTGTGTATGTGCCATGGTGCTCAGCTGGTGGATTGTTTTCCTGGTGTATTTGTGTCATATTCTTGTGCAGGGATTGACAGAGTTGCCCATTATCGCCGAAATGTTGATTCATTTTCGTTTCGGCGAAAATGGGGCACTCATATGTCCATAAATTAGCATAGGTCATGCCCAATTTTTCCGTGAAATCTTGCGCTAACTTTATGCATTTTTTCCTACTTAGTTCGATCATGGCCAACAACGAAGAGGCTGGCGGCAGCGGCAGCAAGCCATTCTGGATGCTAACCGATGAAATGGAGGTGATGGAGTCACAACCTCGCCGCGATGACGGCGAGGATGATGGCACCGATCCAGAGTACCGAGCGGACGATGCCACCGAGGATGACACCACTGATGGTGCCGGCGAGGATGACACCACGGATGGTGCCGGTGAGGATGACATCGGCGCACCGAAGAAGCTATGGAGGGAGCGTCGCCCGAATGTGCTCAGCACCATGAAGCAGGCATTCACCGAAGTGAACGCCAGTGGGCATCCAACGGCGCCCCCTGATTTAGTCAAAGGGTACGCAGCCCAACTTGGGTGCATCCTCCGGAGCACGGTCTCGATCAACACCGAGAACCTCAGGCATCCTGACCGAGCGAATTTGTGCACCCTCCTCTTCAAGAAGCTGCATGAACGATACAAGTTCCCGGTGGACTGCTCAGAAAAGCGTCTCATGCGGAACAAAGTGCACAATGCCGCCCTCACGAAGATGAGCACCGCCCTCGCTAGTTGGAGGAACCGAGTGAAGAAAATGATTCAGAAAGGTGAGAGTTACGAGAAGATCAAGGAGTCAAATCCCTCGATCACCGAGCAAGACTACGCTGATTTCAAGATCAAGTGCGAGAGCGAGTCAACGTCGGATTCTAGTCAGTGGGGGAAGGACATGCGAAAACTGAACTTAGGCACCCACAAACTTGGTCCTGGCGGTTTTAGGGTGGCGCAATCGAAATGGGACGCCGCGGATGAGGAGCGTGTGAAGAACGGCCTCGAGCCCCTCTTCTCGCAATACAAAAACAAGCAAACCAGGAACTTTCTCCTGGCCCGGTACCGTATTGACCCGAAAACAAAGGTGCTCACCACCACTCCGGAGGTGAAGGAGTTTGAGGCTCTTCTGGTAAGGAATGCACCCGCTTAATTAGCTCCTTTATGGTTGCATTCTTATTGATGAATCCAAATTTCTAAATGGTTCATGAATGTTCCTCCCGTAGGCTAAGGAGGTTGCTGCGGAAAGTGAAAAGGAAGCTAGTAGCGGCGCGGGGTCCACGAGCTCCTCGCAGTGTGCCCCTTGGGACAACCCTTTAAATAGGGCGTTGAATACCCACAAGAAGAGGGATCCATTGAGTAAGCCGACGTCGGCTGGTCGTGTGGTCAGCGAAGGATGCTCTATGAAATGGTCAGAATACTATAAGTCGGGGAAAAAGGAGAAAAAGGCCACCATCGATGAGAAGGAGGTCGCACATATCAAGGCACAAGTTGCGCAGATCCCGACATTGGTCGAGGAGCAAGTGCGGCAACAAGTGCAACATATCGTGGAGACCCAACAGAGGACGCAACGACAGCTAGTGGAGGACCAAGTGGGCACGACGCTTAGCTCCATCATCCCTACCTTGGTTGCCGGTCTGGACGCGTGGTATAGGGGAGGACAAAAGGGGGAACCCCCGGTTCCCAGTTTCACGGGCAGCAACTCGCACAACGTGGAGCCATCGGTGACTCCGCAGGCGGCAACAATGGTGTCTCCGGCGGCGCCAACATTGGTGGCTCCGGCGGCGCCAACAATGGTGGCTCCGGCGGCGCCAACATTGGTGGCTCCGGCGGCGCCAACCTTGGTGTCTCCCGCGGCGCCATTACTTCAGCTCAATGCACCCGTCGCTGCGGATAATACGCCGCCCGGCACCGCGCCAACAAGCGGCCACTCCATCAGTTGCACGCCCGCCGCCGGCGGTGCCTCGACCTTAGCCGAGCTGGACGCCATCACGGTAACCAACCCTCGGCCAATGACTTCCATATCCTTGCCTTCGACTAGCTAGCCATCCCTAACACCCTACATGTTTTCCGCAGTGCTCCGCCGTCAACGTCCCATGCACTCTCCTGCAGTTTGTGAACGGCGAGTTGATCGATGTTGTCAAGGCCAAAATCGTTCAACCGAGCAACCGTCAGTTACACGGTAGACCCATGCAACCCGACGTGTATAGGATTCAACTGGTTCGGGTGCTTAGCGGCTACGACGACGTGCTACCTCCCTTTCAACCCCATGGTGCCGACGAAGATGAGGTCCTTACCCTCCAGCATTGCTTCAATTGGTCCATGGTTTGGCCAAAGAGCTAGATTCGTTTGGGGGCGAGGGACACCACCCCACAGACAGCACCCCCAGCCGTGCCGGCGCCAAGCCATGGCAAGACCACCCCAACGGTGCCGCCATCAGCTGACGAGGACATGCAGATGGCACAGGATCCGAACGATGGTCCGGACGAGGACAGTACGTTCGCCAACCTTGACTGCAACTTCGATTTTGGGGTGGACTACGATCTCAGTAGCCAACCCTCTCAAGCTGCCGCCGAGGGGAAAACCTATTGCAACAAGCGGCGCCTATTCTGTTCTCAGGAGACGCCTCCAGCTGCCAACTTCACCGAGACTCAGCCGATAGCCGAGGTGAGAAGTGTTATCAGTCCTAACACACTGAAGAAGGCTTGCGAAGAGGAGAATGCAGTCCCAGTAAATACGAAGCCGAAGGGACGGAAAAGAAAGAAGAAGGACGACAAGTCTGCCAGCCAGCCGGCACCTATCCATGCTCAGGACTGGCCACCAGTGCCCAAGAATATCGAGTCGAGGGTGCATGTGTCGGGTGAGCGGATGCTAATTAAAAGATTGTACGATGCTGCACCCGGTCCTATGCGATCTCTGGTTGACGGTATTCAGTATATGGAGGAGCGGCGTATCAGGGAGAAAGATCATGGATACCCGGTGTATGTTGCCAAGGTGCCCTCGGGCCATGGCTTTGTCGATAGTGGCTTCGCAGAGAAGATCTTCCTGCGGTATGATGACATCTTCGCCATGCTGAACAGTTATCCGCTGCACTACACCTTCATTCGCCTATACTCGCTTAGCAAGGCGATGCGGATCATTAGACACAACATCCCGGACATCGCGATAGCCGACCCCTTCTACATGTGTGCCTTCCACTTGGCCACCGCCGGAGACCGGAAAGTCGCGAGTGAATACCTCAAAGGATTCTTTCTAGCGAACCAGAAGAAGTGTAACCTCCTCCTGCCTGTATTTCCCGAGTAAGTCACCCCCTCACCGTACCGGTCTTAACTCGTGATTTTTTTAGATTTCAATCGTCATGTTCTTAAACATTATGTGTTCTACACAGAGACAAAACCTGCACACTCATCTCCATAACCCCGAAACATTCCGTGGCCACATACCTCGATGCGGACGGTAAGTCAACCACGGACTACACGAATGTCAAGGCCGTACTTGATGATGCTCTCAATGGCTACGTCAAAGCGAAAGGCCACATGGAGAGGCCAAATGTTAGGTACGGGAAGCATGTGTTCAAGCACCAAACAAAGTTTCCCTGCGTCAAGAAGCCGCCTTTTAGTAACAAGGATGCCTACTACGCCCTCTATCACATGGATAAGTTCATACGGGACCAGCAGCAGCTTACGCTACCTGAGCATCTCACAGACTGGGCCAACAAATTGTTGCGGGTCCCTGACGACGGCATCAAGCAAGACTTCTTCCGCATCCAAGTAGAGTTTTGTTAAATCATCCATCAAGATGTCATTAGAAGCGCGGGGGAGTTCTACGCCGGCTATCAGCCGTCAAACAGTGACATAGACACAATGCTCCAAATGCAGGGTGACGACTACCGCTCATGGATGTGCTTGAAGAAAGGCGGCGGTTTTATCCACGCTCCGAGAAAGTCTTGATGTGCGAGCCTAGTTATGTAGTTGTGAACTAAAGACGAGATTCTGTTGTAATAAACTTTATCCAGCACTTTACTTGCTATTAATTACTAGTTCGGCTATGTTTGTGAACTTATATATATGGCTCTGTCGTTTTCCGCACTTGATTTGGTCGTTAATTTTGTTTGCATATACCGATGATTAGAATGGTTGGTCACTTGTACACTCGGGGGTGGAGCAAGCGAGCCTGGTGTGATGGCACAAATATCCATGTCTTGTGCATCCTACCTGGCCTCGCTTACTCCATCCCTGAATGTTAAAATTTGTTTTGCCCAACAATGTATGAGGCATTCCATTTAGTTCATACTAGCTACTTATCTCTTGTTTGAGTTGGCACTTCTTAATTGTATTGGCCAATGATTAGAATGGTTGGTCACTTGTACACTCCGTGGTGACGTAAGCGAGCCTGGTGTGATGGCACAAATATCAATCTCTTGTGCATCCTACCTGGCCTCGCTTACGCCATCACGGAATGTTAATATTTGTTTTTACCGACAAAGTATGAGGCATTCCATTTAGTTCATACTAGCTACTTATCTCTTATTTGAGTTGGCACTTCTTAATTGCATTGGCCGATGATTAGAATGGTTGGTCACTTGTACACTCCGTGGTGACGTAAGCGATCCTGGTGTGATGGCACAAATATCAATCTCTTGTGCATCCTACCTGGCCTCACTTACGCCATCACGGAATGTTAATATTTGTTTTGACCGACAAAGTATGAGGCATTCCATTTAGTTCATACTAGCTACTTATCTCTTATTTGAGTTGGCACTTCTTAATTGCATTGGCCTTTCTTCCATTGTAGTGCCGATGATTAAATTTTGTGGTCACTACACTTGGGGGAGGCGCCAGTGAGCCTGGTGCGATGACACAAACATCAATCTCTTGTGCATCCTACTTGGTCTCACTGACGCCTTCCCTAAATGTTAATATTTGTTTCGACCAACAATGTATGAGGCCCTTGTCATTCTTCTATTTTCTTTCGTATTTCAAAATGCTAATGATTAGAATGTTTGGTCACTTGTACACTCGGGGGAGGGGCTAGTGAACCTAGTGCGATGACACAAGTATCAATCTCTTGTGCATCCTACTTGGTTTCACTAACCCCTTCCCTGAATGTTGATATTTGTTCCGACCAACAATGTATGAGGCATGCCTTTTAGTTCATACTACTTGGATCGTTTTTGAGTTTGCTCTTATTCGTTGCAAACATCTATGAGCGTGCACTAATGTTTCTTTGGCTTGTGCATATATACGCAGATATGACGTGGTATGTCATGTACAAGGGCAAGGTTCCCGGAGTCTACAACGACTGGGAGGAGTGTCGGAGACAGGTTCACCGTTTTAGCGGCAACAGCTACAAAGGGTACACCACTAGAGCAGAGGCCGAAGATAGATACGTACGCTATTTGGCGGGAGAGAGGAGGGAGCGGAGGAGGAACCGGATGAAGACCACTATCATCGGGATGGTGCTAGTAGTGACTCTAGCTCTCTTCTATGTGATTGTACTTTAGATGATCGATCTTGTGTAACCACTAGCTCATTTGCGACTTTGTAACCCCGTAACTGTATGATAACGTTGCATAGAAAACAAAAATTTTCCTACCGCGAACACGCAATCCAAGCCAAGATGCAATCTAGAAGACGGTAGCAACGAGGGGGTATCGAGTCTCACCCTTGAAGAGATTCCAAAGCCTACAAGATGAGGCTCTTGTTGCTGCGGTAGACGATCACTTGCCGCTTGCAAAAGCGCGTAGAAGATCTTGATCACGATCGGTTCCGGCGCCACGAACGGGCAGCACCTCCGTACTCGGTCACACGTTCGGTTGTTGATGAAGACGACGTCCACCTCCCCGTTCCAGCGGGCAGCGGAAGTAGTAGCTCCTCTTGAATCCGACAGCACGACGGCGTGGTGTCGGTGGCGGTGTAGAAGTCCGGCGGAGCTTCGCTAAGCAAACCGGACAATATGAAGTGGAGGAGCAAAGCTAGGGTTTGGGAGGGGGTGGCCGGCCACTCAAGGGGGGCGGCCAAGCTATGGTCTTGGGGTGGCCGGCCCCCTCCCTTGGCCCCTCATTATATAGGTGGATCCCAAGTGTTGGTGTCCAAGTCTTCGAATAAGACCCGAAACCAAAACCTTCCATAGGAGGGGGCAAACCTAGCCCAACTAGGACTCCCACCCAAAGGTGGGATTCCCACCTCCCATGTGGGGGTGGCCGGCCCCCTATGGTGGAGTCCACTTGGGACTCCACCCCCACTAGGGCTGGCCGGCCATGGAGGTGGAGTCCCTTGTGGACTCCACCTTCCTTGGTGGTTTCTTCCGGACTTTTCTAGAACCTTCTAGAACCTTCCGCGACATTTTATTTCACATAAAATGACATCCTATATATGAATCTTATTCTCCGGACCATTCCGGAACTCCTCGTGATGTCCGGGATCTCATCCGGGACTCCGAACAAATATTCGAACTCCATTCCATAATTCAAGAACTACCATTTCAACATCCAACTTTAAGTGTGTCACCCTACGGTTCGAGAACTATGCGGACATGGTTGAGTACTCACTCCGACCAATAACCAATAGCGGGATCTGGAGATCCATAATGGCTCCCACATATTCAACGATGACTTTAGTGATCGAATGAACCATTCACATACATTACCAATTCCCTTTGTCTCACGATATTTTACTTGTCCGAGGTTTGATCTTCGGTATCACTCTATACCTTGTTCAACCTCGTCTCCTGACAAGTACTCTTTACTCGTACCGTGGTATGTGGTCTCTTATGAACTCTTTCATATGCTTGCAAGACATTAGACGACATTCCACCGAGAGGGCCCAGAGTATATCTATCCGTCATCGGGATGGACAAATCCCACTGTTGATCCATATGCCTCAACTCATACTTTCCGGATACTTAATCCCACCTTTATAGCCACCCATTTACGCAGTGGTGTTTGGTGTAATCAAAGTACCTTTCCGGTATAAGTGATTTACATGATCTCATGGTCATAAGGACTAGGTAACTATGTATCGAAAGCTTATAGCAAATAACTTAATGACGAGATCTTATGCTACGCTTAATTGGGTGTGTCCATTATATCATTCACACAATGACATAACCTTGTTATTAATAACATCCAATGTTCATGATTATGAAACTAATCATCCATTAATCAACAAGCTAGTTTAAGAGGCATACTAGGGACTTCTTGTTTGTCTACATATCACACATGTACTAATGTTTCGGTTAATACAATTCTAGCATGATATATAAACATTTATCATAAACATAAAGATATAAATAATAACCACTTTATTATTGCCTCTAGGGCATATCTCCTTCAGTAACTTGCATTGTAACCTCGTAACTTCTCTAATGTGAAATCTTGTGAATCATGTGGGGCTAATGTGAAGAACTATGTATGGATGAGCTGTGCTGTTGTTTATATGTGTTATATATCCTGTATTGTGCTATTGTACTGTGATATACAACCTGTATAAATACCTGCCAGGATACAAAAAAAAATCGAAATTGTAGCAGTGGCGCACTGGTTGCCCATCAGTGGCGCACTGCCACTAAGTAGCAGTGGCGCACTGCTCTGGCTCCAGTGGCGCACTGCCATGTGATCCCCTCCAATTCTAGCAGTGGCGCACCAGGCACTTCAGCAATGGCGCACGTCATGGAGACAGCAGTGGCGCACGTCCACACGCAGCAGTGGCGCAGCACCTCGCTGAAGCAGTGGCGCACCCCGAAACCTAGCAGTGGCGCACCATGTCTAGACAGTAGTGGCGCACTGCAGCTGACCAACAGTGGCGCACCACTTTGGAGTAATAGTGGTGCACTGCTGGACATGTCAATGGTGCACTGTTATCAAGGCTAGTAGTGACGCACCACTAGTGCGCCACTACTAGGAGTTAGCAGTGGCGTGATAACAGTGGCGCACCACTAGTGCGCCACTGATGGCTATATGTGGTGCGCCACTGAATGCCTTTTTCCTAGTAGTGATGAGATCTGCTGGTGCATATACACTATTTATATTACTACCATGATGTTTCTCATACTCGTAGGTTAAGTAACCCTAAGATATGTGCATAAATATTGGTGCACCACTCCCTTTCTAGTTCTCTTCTAGTTGTATAAATCAATAAAAGAAATTTTTTTTTTGGCACAAAGGAGGGGTCAGACGGCCCCGGTGGAGCTATTATATTAAACCAAATGGCAGGTACATCTTACAGAAAAGTCCCTTTACATCTCTTGTCCAGATAAACCTATAATTTGAAGAAGGGACCTTCCATTTTACAAAAACCACCCTGAACAAAGAGTAGAAAAAGCAATCGAGTCCAGGGAGGCCTCTGCCAACCACCGCCGGCGAACTCCAGGCGTCACCGCCGAGTTCCGAGCGCGAAGTGCCCGAACGCTCTGGACCAGCGCCAAGATCCAGCCCCTGGCTACCTCCAGAGAGTCGGGGACGAACCACTTGACTCCCCGTCGGCGTCGAGCTCGAGCGGCCGACCATGAGTGCCTCCGTCATGGAGGAAGCAGAAGATTGGCCACCATCTTGGCCGAAGAACACGGCGACGATCTTGGTCACCGCGTGATGTGCGCAGACGAGATCAGCTCCAGATAGGGAGCCAGCAGATCTGTCAAAAGCAGGGTCGCCGGAGATCCTCTCCCCATCTCCACCGCCGCGGTGGCCAGAGAGAGAGGGAAACATGACGAAATCGCCCAGATCTGGTGACTCGAGGAAGGCTATTATTGGAGAGGATGACGTCGACCTGCCGCCGCTCGCCTCTGGCTTCGACCGCCGGAGCACCACAAGCAGCTGCAGCATCGCCGCCAGCAACAGGGAGAAGCCCAGACTCCGCCGCCACCACCTCCACACGGGCATCACGCCAACATCCACAAGGGTAAACAGCAAGACTAGAAAAGAGAGGACCTAGACTACCCTATACTACACCGGCGCGTCACCTTCACCGCCTCCGGCCGGCTATTCCGGCGGAGTGGCTCCGGATCTGCCCGGAAAAGCAGAGAGAGCAACCAGCTACTGTAGCGCTGTGGGAGCTGTCGAGGGGGGAAATTATGTCCTATTAAACTGAACGGGACGTTGCCAATAAAAGAATTGTAGTATTCAATTCCTCATTTTTATAAGAAAAGTTTTGTATGAAAGGAATGGTCCAGTCCAAATAATGCCGCAGATGTTTGTCGTTCAGATAAAATAATTCTTTCGACCCTAAGGGTAATGCTTTCACTTGGTAGGAAACGTATATAAAACTAATAATTGGGTGGCATTTTCAAAAATAACTAAAAAGAATAGTGGCATAATGATAGTTGCAGAGAAAACCAAGTCACAATATTCCCCAGATAACATGTGTGCGTCGCTCCAACATGCACGCTAATCTAATACGCATACTTGGCCGTTTTACCAGTTTGGATGTAATCATAACATAGTTATATATAACCAAAATGTTAGTTCGAGAGAAAAATTAATAGCATCATCACATGTTTCCCCAAATAACATGTGTGCATCACTCCAACATCCACGTTAATCCAATACACATACTTGGTCGTCTTGCTAGTTTTGATGTCACTAGTTCTTTTTAAGTAAAAATGGGACCAATGGCCGAATACGAACACTTAGCGGTCACGCCACAATGACGCTCACTGACCATAAATTAACCCAGTGAAGTTTGTCTAAACATCCAACAACCTCAGTGAAGGATAATGAATTTATCCACGAAGTACATGCACACATCTAAATAGGATAGTAAATCAGCGCAAACAATGGAGATTATCAATCGTGACAAGCATATCAATGATTGCACCACCTGGATCAGGTACGAAGGCCCGCATCAGTAGATTAGGATGTCGATCTTCCTCACAAATGCTCAAAAGAAAGGGCTATTTGAAAATGAAGATTTTGTCGTCGATGATGACCACACCAGCCACCCGTGAAGTCTGACACGGGAAAAACTCACAAGTTTCTCGGCAACACCGTACCAAGCATCATCTAGACACGATTGGTGTAAAATAATTTTTTATTTGCAACAACATTGTTTATTACTATCAAAACAATGATGCCGCAACACCAAAACCAAATTAAAATATATCTTTTCATACACCCTGTGATAGATAAGAGTCTCTTCCTCCCCTCTGCCCCATAGCTTTGGACGCGAAATTTATTCTGCTCATAGACAGTTTACAATTTTTTTTTTTTTTTTTTTTTGAACTGTGGGGCAAAAGCTTTGCCCCAACCATTTATTAAGAAGGAAGTGCCCGGTTTATTAATGGAAGAAACCGGGCGAAAACCATACAACAAACACCAACAACATGAGGCAACACAACCACAAAGGGCAACACCTAAGATCAGCAACTCACGAAGCGACAACCCCACTCTAGCTAAGCAACCGCAGACTGACGACTACCCTAGGACCACGCATCTGCGTTAAGCAGTCGCGGGTGCCTTACCAATGGCGCCACCCTTCTTGCCTATGCTCCTAAGAGCCTTTTTCACCTTTCTGATTTTGCCGGTAGAAGCCTCCTCAGCTATGAGGCAAGCAATCGCCTCGCTAGATCCAGGGCTAGCTGCCTCCAAGCAAGCGAGCAAGCCACTAAGCTTTTTCACGAAGACCGCCTGATCAATACTTGCCAACATAGCTTCACGGTCGAAGAGGGGCAACCGGATGGACGGACCTCCACTATCCACAGAGGAGGGCAACTCGCAGGACTCAGACAGAGATGGGGATGGCGCGATGTCCACCGCCAAAGGCTCCAAATGGCCTAGCTCAACTGGAAGCACCACAGATGATTTCCCACAATGATCCTGCAACTCAGGCAAGATCTCCACAACTGGAGCCACAACCTCGGTGGCGACAACCGTCGTAAGGACAGACGACGACGTATGTAGAGCACGAGGAGAAAATTCTCCAAAGCAGCATTCGAACCCCTCATCAACAGAACCAGTATGTATCTCAGGTGGTAGAGGCACAACCGATGCAACCTGAAGCTTGGCAAGAGCATCCTGAACCTCAGAGTGAAGCAACTCAAACTTCTGAAGGACCTCCATGCGTAGCACGGCAAACTGGGACTCCAGAGAAGAGACTGAATCCTTGCAACACGGCTGCACCACAGGATGCAACGACGAGTGGCCCAAAACCCCAGCCCAACTCAGAGGCGACGAGGGGCGACGAGGCTGAGCAGACGGAGAGCGACTCCGCTGGCAAGGAGCACGAGCGACCGGACAACGAGCCCGAGCCTCCGGAGAGCGAGAACGAGCAGTAGGAGAGCGCGCACGGCAGAAACGCTCCCGGTGACCAGGACGATGACATCGGATGCATCTGAATGACCCACGACATGAGCTGACCTGGTGTCCACGCTCAAGGCACCGAAAACACCTCCCTCGAGCCCAGCGCTTGAAGGCGAGGCTACGGTCGAGACCTTCACGAAGCGAAGACAATGGCGCCCGGCTGGAACGGCAGCCCCGACCCACGTGGGTCCATCCTTCCTCATCATCAAAAGCGGCGGCAGCAGCAGAGAGGTCACGGCATGGCTCCGCAATCATCTGCTCAGAGTCGGAAACAGTGCCTTTGGAAGAGGCCAACGGTGAAGCAAACTCCTCACCATCGTGGTCCTCGACAGAGCACACCCCCGCAGAGATCGGGCCTCCCGAGGCAGCAGGCGGTAGCGACAAGAACCCGAGGCCCTCTATCAACACGGCAGGGTCAGACGAAGCGTCGAAGGTCTTGGTGGCCACGAGCGGAGGTAGACCAGCAGCCCCAGGGACCAAGGCGCCACCGGCCATGGCAGCAGCCACAGCGGGCGGGCAGGGGGTCGAAGCAGCAGCCACAACGGACGGCGAGGGAGTCGGAGCAGCAGGCACAACGGACGGGCAGGGGGTCGGAGCAGCAGCCACCACGGGCCTAACAGGGCGACGACCGCGAGCCAGACGCCCACCAATGGCCGGGTCGGCCATGCGAGAGGCAAGCACAGCCGCCGCGGCGGAGGCGGCCGACGGCGCCGGAGCAGAAGCAGCGGACGCCGCAGAGGACGCGAGCGCTGCCGGCTTGCCCAGGGGAGGCGGTGGCAGCATCACGGACAGCGGAGCCTGGGCCGGCGATGGCGCGACGGCGGCGTCCTGGCGAGACATGGGCTGCAGCGGCGACGGAGCCTCGGACGGCGATGGCGCGGCGTCGACGTCCTACCACGACGCCGGCGACGAACCTGGGATGGGCGGAGAGAGGAGACGACGAGGACCCCGGATCTGGTCGGAGTGGAGTCAGAGGAGGTGTGAGCAGGGAGATCAAGGCGGCGGCGCGCCGTCCGTGGAGTCGGCCATGGCCGCGCGAGGTTCCCCTGTAAGATAAGATTTTGAAGAGATGACCCTATGGGACAATTGCCTAACATTTTGTGAGCTGAATTTGAGCAACTAAAAATAGGCAAAGACTGAGTTTGTCCGGTTGCCTGATGAGCACGGTTATGGGCAACACCGTTGAGGTTTCTCTTGATATGGAATTTTTTTGGCTCCAATTCTTCAGAAGCTTTCTTGTATTCTGCTATCTGATTTCTTAGCTCCCAGGAAACCTGACCATCTGGTTAGTTGAGGGATGAGGCAGCCTTTGCTAGGGTCAAGTTGTTTGCAAGAAAAGTAACTCCGTGAGCCTGAAGTTGTTGAGCAACACATGCTGCGAGATGCAGCGTTGTAGCTTTAGCAAGCATAGGTGAGGGAGCTTTTGATGTTGAGGCTCGAATCATGATGGTTTCTTCCAATGTATTTCTGTGAAGTTGGCAAAAGACTCAAAGTCTTGTTACTTTCCCCTGTGCTCCTGGAGTATTCCTTGTTTTCCATACTGCATCGGAGAAGAACTTGCTGCCCTGTATAGATAGGTCTGTCTTGATTGTGCTACCTTGTCTTGTGTTCTCTTCTCGTCCCGAATTAGTATGCTGAACCCTGTTCGCCTCGACCTGCAGTACATCCCACATTTCCATATTTTGATTGATAGCATTAGCCATATGATTGATCTGTGAAGGGGTGGTGTCTTTTTTGTTGAAAAGACAATCATTTCTTGCTTTCCAAATACACCACATGAAAGTGAGAATGTTTTCCAGAGAGCCATAAGGGTGATTCATATTAAGGAGGCAGATTAAGATTTCAGCCATAGAGTCAGAGGGTTTTGCTATTTGATCAATTTTTAAATACCAAGGTTCAATGAACCAAGCTGCTCTTGCAAAACCACAAAGGAAAAAAAAAGTGATGATCTGTCTCCTCTAACCCACATCTACAACACAATTTGCTTATGGAGGCACGGATATAGTAAATGGATGTAGAATGTTTTTTATATAGAGGCAAAAATATTTCCTTATTGGTTAATTAAGCATAAGTGAATTGGATCTAGAATGTGATAAGTAGAATTTGGTAGCTCTTGCCGTACCGGATGTGCTTTGTCACTGGTTTTTTTCAAGGAAAAATTTGCTACAGAATATTGTTGGCGTTTTGGCAAACGCAGCGCTCGATTATATATTTTCATGTACCATTATAATTATGTGGCATGTTTGACAGAACATACTATTTGGCTAAAAGTGGAAAGTTTTTCACCTTTGCGTGTGATGACCACGGAGTGAATGACAAAAACTACCACAATTGTGCCAAATGTGACAACCATATAGAATAGAACTACCGGAAAACACGTCAAATGGTAGGTATTTGTCACGTTTGGCACAATTGTGGTAGTTTTTTTGTCATTCAGTCGATGACCACGCTATGACTGGTTTGAAGACAAATGATAAAGTGCAAAAATTTCTATTTTTATCCAGGTGGTGTGTTTTGTGTTTCAGCAATCACCGGAAAATAACGATGTCTTGTAGCAAATTTTCTCTTTTTTTTCAAATGAATGGGTTGGACGATTTGCGACAGAGTTGTAAGTTAGGTACTCTTTATCATAAGTCATCTTTAGGTATATTTCCCTAAAAAAAAGTCATCTTTAGGTATACAAAGTGAAAATTATTCTTCTTATTAAAAGAAAATGAAATTTATTCTTCTTAGAAAAACTAGATGCACAACAGCTAACTCTTCGGCATTTTTCCAGAGAACATGTACGTGCACGAAATCCACTCCACTACCTGGCACCGCTACACAACGTGACACGTGACGCGAGTAGTTGTACTATATAGATAGGTCCCCGTCGTCTTGCCCCTTGGAAAATTGAAGTGGAACAAAGAAGCCTCGAGAGTGTGAGCTCCTCAGCGGGATCAGAACCAAACCTAATCTAGTCGACTCGGCCCGATCGTATCTCCAAGGTTAGCACCTCCAACCAAATCCCCTTCTTTAACCTCTCCGCTTGCTTCTGATTGCGCGCCGGTTTAGACCAGATCTGTGTAATTTGATCTGGTTCAAGTACTGCGGATGGGCAGGATTTTGGCAAATCCAGTAGAAATCGTGGGAAAAGTCCCCCAGTCCAACTATGTGTGTGTAGTTTGCTGGAGGTATTTTTTTTTTTAGTTTGATTTAGCACAGACCCTTGCTGCGTACCGGGAGAGTAAGATTGTGTACACTTAGTTGGAATCTATATCATGGGGAAAGAAGATGAGATGCTTTCAGATCTTGAATTCCGTTGGGAAAGCGCTGATTTATTTTCTAGTTGTGAAGTAATGTTTCCGGTGAATAGGTGTTTTGACACTATTTTGTTCTCGAAACGATTATATTATTTTTTATGGTAGGTCGTGGATAGAGACATGCTCTGTTTACTGATATAATGCTTTGGAAGCATTCTGATACTTAACCATAATTCTGACCCGCGTGAATGGCTTACTTCAGTGTTGGGGGCTCCAGGGTTCATGATTTGTTGGTTCATTGTTTTTTCTCTCTCATGATTAGCATGTTTACCTCTTTCTTCTAATCATCAAATGTATAACTCTGATAACAGGGATGGCGACCGGTAGCGAAGCTGGAAAGTCCGCCGAGGCCGTGCTGGAGTGGCCTAAGCAGGACAAGAAGAGGATGCTGCATGCTGTGTACCGTGTGGGAGATCTGGAGAAGACCATTAAGTATGTGCCTAGCTATACTTCTGTTAAATCGTGATATTGGCAATATCGTTGCTAGTATGTTTGTGCTAATGTGGTTGATTTAATTCTCGTAGGTGTTACACAGAATGCTTTGGCATGAAGCTGTTGAGGAAGAGAGATGTTCCTGAAGAGAAGTACACCAATGCGTTCCTTGGGTTTGGACCTGAGGACACTAATTTTGCACTTGAGCTTACTTACAGTATGTTCACTGGCCCACTCGCTTTTTTTTTCTGGCGCAGCAGATTTGATATTCTAGTTAATGTTTTGGTGACATAACATGTCTGTCAGCCTCAGTAAGAGAACTGACGGGGCGTTATTCTTCTATCTGCATCTGAACTGGCAAATTCTTTTGTTAAACCATAATAGTGTCATTCTTTATACTTCCTACAGTCCTAATATGTTTTTCCTTGTTTAATAGATTATGGTGTTGACAAGTATGACCTTGGAGAGGGCTTTGGACATTTTGCCATCGCAACTGAGGACGTATGTGTTGTTTTGTGTGCCAACTTCTTACCGTTCATTTTGCAGACTCGTGCTTATATGGTGTCATGGATTCAATGCAGGTGTACAAGCTGGCTGAGAAAATTAAATCATCTCCTGATTGTAAGATCACTCGTGAACCTGGTCCTGTAAAGGGAGGATCCACTGTGATTGCCTTTGCACAAGACCCAGATGGTTACATGTTCGAGCTTATCCAGAGAGGTCCAACACCTGAGCCTCTCTGTCAAGTTATGCTTCGTGTTGGTGATCTTGATCGTTCTATCTCATTCTATGAGAAGGTATTTCCTTGTAAAATGGAAGATTGTTTGAAATTTTAGAAACACTAAAGTACCTTCTCTGCTTATTCTGCAGTTCATATGTGTGATATTCTGATGTTTCGTATGCTATGCAGGCCCTCGGGATGAAGGTTCTAAGGAAGAAGGATGTGCCTCAGTATAAGGTAACATGGACCTAATTGGAATTAGACACATTTTCCTAGATCGGAACTACTGAGAGACATGGCCATTATTGTTTTGATGCTTTCTGTCCTTTGAATTTTGATAGACCGAGCATGTTTATGATTTGTGCAGTACACTATCGCCATGTTGGGCTATGCCGATGAGGATAAGACCACTGTTCTGGAGTTGACATACAACTATGGTGTCACGCAATATAGCACGGGCAGTGCATACGCTCAGGTTTTGACAAGTTGCTTTCTGCACCTATTTCCTTGTGAAGTTATAGCATTTCCTGATGATTGTGTTACCTAAGCGCAGGTTGCTATTGGCACCGATGATGTGTACAAGAGTGCTGAGGCTGTCGAGCTGGTTACCAAAGAACTAGGAGGGAAGATTCTAAGGCAGCCAGGGCCACTACCGGGGCTGAACACGAAAATCACCTCTTTCCTTGACCCAGATGGCTGGAAAGTGGTATGTCTTCTGACTATCTTGTGCATAACACTGCTTTATTTCAATCTAGGGGACTATTAACTAATGATGAACAAGAAAAGAAATGGGTTTACTGTAAACAATTATCTGTTTAAATCTGAAGAGCTATTGGTAGTTAAATGAATTAATTCCAAACAATGCAAAAGAAAACAATTGGCTTTACAAAGTTAGAGTATTTCTTGTTCATTTGTAGAAACCAATTATTGCCGGCTAGTACATCTATTCAAAGTGTACTCATTGATTGGCACCTACAGTAGGTTGTAAAATAGAATATTATACTAAAGCAGGATCATCTCAAGGAGGTTTATATTGGTATCCTTAAGGCTCTGTTTGGCAGCTTGATTTTTTGTAGAACCAAAGTATCCAAAACCATGGTATTTCAGCGCCCGGCAAGGGATACTACAATTCTAGACCTCTTTACTTTTATAACCTAAACATAACTCAGTTTTGGGAATGCCGCGGTTTCGAAACTGTGGTATTTTATTGTAGCCAAACAACTCAAAAGTATTTCAAACTATGGTATGTTAAGAAACTGTGGTATCTTGCAAATGCAGAAACTAAACTGTGTTGCCAAATAGGCCCTAAACTATAGTTCCTCCATTTGCATAAAACTTTAGTAGTTTTTTTACATACCGAATTGGCATAACACATTGGAAGAAAGTTGGCATCCTAGGTTAACAAAGTAATGAAACGAGATGGAACTTTACCTCAGATTTTATATGTTGTATTGATGTCATGGTGAGCATGTTCTGGCAATTAGCTAACCACAGTATCAGCACGTGATCGATGCTTATTCTTGGTGCTGTAGGTTCTGGTGGATCATGCGGACTTCCTCAAGGAACTCCACTGAAGACCAGGAGGTCAGAATGTCGCGAGGAGGCGAACCTCATGTAGCAATGCAGGTTTGTGATGTAATAAAATGGCGGCCCCTTCCGCTCCACAGACAAAATAAAAGTTTGGCCTAGTTCGAATCGAGTGCTTGGGAGTTGGTATGTGTGTGATATGATCGCCGAATGTATTAAGATCTATCAGTTTGCTAAGTGTGAGTGGTTTCTTCTGATATGTTCTCGCTATTGGGATGAGTTGGTCTTGCTGATTTTGTTGTGTGTGTGTGCGTGTGGGTGCTGATTTGAGACTGCACATACTAGACGTTCAGCGTGAACCGAGGCATAGCCCGGTGGTTGGGATGGGCTGATGCATCCCCGCCCGTCCAGATCCGAGTCTCCGCATTCGCAATTTGGTGTCGTATACACAATTACTTCTAGTAAAATCATAGCGCTTTGGGTTTCTTCCCCTTAAAGCCAAACTTTTTTTTTTCATACTAGGCGTTCAGCTTATGCTATGGCTGGGAATTTAGACGCTCCCAGCTTCTCGTCAGATTTTTCCCGATGTCATTCCATCTCTTTTACCTTTTCTGATGAAAGGCGTGGACTGAAAGTTGAGTTGGCTGGTGAAACTTGTCATCTGCAGACCAGTACACTTGGCGCCAAGTATTTGTTATTAAAAAAAGCTATATTTGAAGGTTCGTCGATGGTGCTACTGACTTATTGAAGCTTAGTAAAGAAAATCTAGTAATAAGTCTTATTATCTCGTTCCACGTCTGTGTACACAATAAGTTAACATGTGCTCTGTATGATGATGATGTTCCATCGAGGATTGCTTGTTCTCTCTTAGAATGGGGCCATGTCGATGGTGCTAGTGACCGAACAAGGAAAGCTCGACAGCAGCGGCGTCTCTTGTCTTCGTCTGGAGGAGGTGTTTCCTACCTCGGCGCTGGATTGAGATCCGGTGACATGCCATGGGCATGTCACCAATGAACAGTAACTGTGACATGTACCTAGTTTTTGGCCGTTGGATCCAAACTCGAGGGACAGATGAACATGAATAGGACTATGCTACAGTGTACGTACTACAGTGTATATGCTACAGTACGCACGCTACAGTGTACCTGCTACAGGAACGGTCACAGTGACGCACTACAGTACTTAATCTGGTCCGCTCATTTTTGATCCAACGATCCATAGTGCATGTCACCGCACTGTTCATCGGTGACATGCCATGGGCATGTCACCGGATCCGTGTCCGGCGCGCGGCGCTCCACACTCCACAGTTTTGGTGGCGTGAGGCTCCGGCAGGTGGCCAGGACAGGTGTGCCCACTGGCCTGGGAAGCCCGGAATTAGGGGAGAGCCCCGCTGTTTCGTCTGGTGCGATATATATTTTAATACATATGTGAAAATGTACTTTATGATAATTTTAAAACAATAGATATTGAATTGTAGTACTAGTTGTTATTATTTGTAAAGATTTGATTGAGGAACTGAGAAGTACATTAGGATCATTTTCACATACTCAATATGTAGTAGGTCATACAGGCATGATCTCGTGGGTGGAGGGTTCAAAGTGTACACTACGTTACTACTTCCTTAGGTATAAATTTTGACAAGTCGCAGGAATGGAGGAAGTATTTTAGTGTTAATTCAAATATTTCTAGTTTAATTAATATTAAGAAAAATAAATAGTTAGTACTTTTTCCATCTAAAAATAGATGTCTCACCTTTACCTAGATACGAATATGTCTCTAACTAAATGAAGCTAGATATATCCGTATCTAGATAAAGCAAGACACATATTTTCTTAGACGAAGGGAGTATATTTCGAAGCTACATTCAAAATTGATCTGATACCATTGTTTTGATGATACAAATGATGGTACTCCCTTCGATCCGATTAAATCGGTTGTGCAGGCTGCTAGCATGTTTTAGCTGGTTTTCGCGTCCATTAAAAGGGTCTAGAGGTAGTACTTTTTTCTATGAACAACTTACTACTTTTAACAAGTACAGAGCTTAAAATACATTTATTTTTGGATGGAGAAAGAAGAGTAGGCTTATTCCTGAATGGAGTATGATTTTTCGTTAAATTTAAATTGGTTTTGACCACTTAGGGCTTCCTGCACTTTCTTTTTAAGGAAGCAGCAGAAGTTTGTTGCGGATTTAATTAGGAGTGCTCCTATGCTTTCCGGAACTTATTTTGCACGAAAACTGAAGCAAACTAATAGCAACACCATTTTACTCTGAATAATTGGACAACTCTTTTACTCACTGCCCTCGAGAAAAAACTAATACATGCAGCTTACAATTGTATTGCGTTCTCACACACATCCTATTACAGAATCAGCGAGCCGGAGTACACATCAGATTTGGGAGTACACATCAGATTTACAAGCAAAATGGAAACCGACACAAAACAGAATCAGCGAGCCGGAGTGACCGCCGGTCGTTCGGGCGATGCGCCGTTGTGCCAAGCCGGCCGAGCTCTCAGCGTACCGCCCGCGCTTCACTCCCCACCGTGGCCGCTCTCCGGGCGGTGACCGTCGTGGTGATCCTCCTCCTCCTTCCCGGCGCCGCTGGCGTGCTCCTTGGCGGCGGCGTTCTCGCGCATGGCGCGCTGCTTCTCCTCCTCGGCAGCGTGCACCCTCTGCTGCATCTTCACCTTGGCCGCCTCCTTGTTTATCTCGGCCGCCTCCTTGTGCCCCGTCGTGTACGCCGCGGCCTTGTCCACCTGCCCCTGCACGGCGGCCCTCGTCTTCTCCATGCCGGCGCGCGCCGACGCGCCCACGTTCGCCGCCGCCTCCTTGCCTGAATCCATGCCGCCTGACCTCGCCTTGCTACTTCACTTCTGAACAGGTAGCTGATGATGATGCCGCTGGGTCTGGAGGAGTTGGTGTGTGCTTTGACAGGCAGGATCAAGACGAGATATATAGAGCGGCGCCGGTGAGGCCACGGGCGGGCACGGGTGCGGATGTGTACGTGGGAGAGACGCGTAGAGGTCGGCGTGGTGAGGTGTCCGGACACGAGGCACATCTCGTCCATTTGATTATCTCATGTCTGCGTCATCACAATATCAGTGGCCAGAAAGGAGATGAGTCACCGCTTCCAAATGTCAGCCTATTTAATGGGACACGTAAGTGAGGTCTAGCTTAAGATAGCAATTATATTTTACTCTTTATACAAAATGGGATTTCTTTTTAAATAATTAACTAAGAGCAAAAGTTAGAAATACACTTCTACGTGGATGGAGGGAGTAGTCCGGGGTATTTTGAACACAAAAAATGACCGCGTACGTCCGTTTACGTTAGGTCGTGGATGTGGAAATGGAGAGGCCCAACGCATTATGTCCGAGGAGACCGGTTTAGGGTTATTTGCATAAAAAAATGTGCAATATATGAAACAAATCAGCCATAAAAACAACAAAAATAAAGGTTCTAAATACTTAATTATTATAACCAAATAAATGTAAAAGTCTACATGCATCAAGCATTAAAACACATACAGCTTACTCCACAATTGTTATAACAAATAAAAGTTAGATGAGATTGGCTACTTATCCATCTGTTGATACCCATCCAATGTTCATTGATGATCAATCAAATCCTTGTCAAGGCGTTTGAAAATGTTGTTGTCGGAAACTTCAACATTAATATTTAGGAACTCCTCTAGGTACCTGCCTCATGGTTTTGCTCAACCAACTAACCCTGAAAGTCCTACCCGTGTTCATTGCGGCCATCAGGGCGCCCTGTCTCGACGATCATGTTGTGCATGATCACACAATAGGTCATCCCCTCATGCATGGTATGAAGAGACCATGTTCTAGCTGGATGACGAATAATAGTCCAACGAGCTTGGAGCACACCAAATGTCGCTCCACATCTTTCCTGCAAGCCTTTTGCACCTTGGCAAATCTCTTATCCTTTCTCATTTGAGGATTACAGATTGTTTTCACTAGTGTGGCCCAGTCATGATAAATACCATGAACAAGATAATATGGCTTGTCATATGCATTGCTATTGATCTCATAGCTCACCTTAGGACTAGTGAACACAGGAGAGCGGTTGAGCACATTGAGGTTATTGTGTGAACCGGGTATGCCAAAAAAAAGAGTGTCAAATCCACAAATCTTGCGATGCCACTGTCTCCAGAATAACGGTGCATCCCTCGGCATGGCCACTGTACCGACCCTTCCATCCAATGGATAGATATGCTACTCCCAAGCATGCAATCGATGCTACCGATCATGCTTGGGAACCCTCTAACCTCATTGATCGACAACAGTTGTCTAGTGTCCTCAACGGTTAGAGCTTTCAAGTATAGTTCACCGAACACCCAATTCACGGCTCGAAAAAACCGGTACATGAATTCATGGCAGGTGCTTTCACCCATTCGCATGTACTCATCAAAAATATCACCAGGCATTCCATATGAAAGCATGCGAACAGTTGCAGAGCATTTCTAGTGAGAGTAGAAGCCTAGCTTACCAGTGGCATCAGGCCTGCATTGGAAGTAGGGGCCGAAGTCTATGACGCCCTATAAAATGACCATGAACAGGTCTCTTGACATCCGATATCGGCACTGGAACATGTGTTTCTTGTACACCAGATCAGTGATGTGAAAGTAGTATTTGTAGAGCCGGACATGCCCACCGACTTGGTTTCGCTTTACGTTGCCCTAACGGTCCATCGTTGAGCCCCGGTACACCGGCATTTGCTTTTCATGGTGTTCGTGGAGGACAGATGCCACGACAACCATGAGCTACGACGTCTGCTCGGACTGTTCATCGGAAGAGTTGTCAATGCATTTCCTACGTAGCCTCTCGAGCGACTGCCTGATGTCCATCTGCGAGGCACCAATAGTGCATCAATATCGATTCATACTGGCACATAATGGCCGGAAATTGTGCCTAAAATGTGCATCGGGATCATACCGGCAATCTATCGAACATGTCGTGGGAGTAGATGCCGGTAGACGCCCCGTGCAAATGGGCGGCCTACAAGGACCCCGCGACGCGGGCAGGACCTCTCCACTACCCTAGCTCCGAGCCTGGACCTAGGAGGAGGCGTGACACGGAGAGACCTGGTCGACAACAATGGTATGGCACATCGGTGGTGAGGTGGCGGCGTCATCTTAGGTCTGCAAAGAAGGGGCGGAGGACGCGAGCGAACGTTGCTTGATTTCGATGTCCCTGGTGTGCGGGGCTGGCTAGGAATACAAGGTCACGAAATGCGTCCGCTTAGACGCATCCCCGATGCAAATTTAGGCCACGTTTACGTTCCCGCTGACATACTGAACATTTTACTCAGGCCGTTGGGCTCGGATGCAAACCCATTTTTCAATTGCACGGATGCACACACTCACTTGTATCCGTTTGTGTCAAGCCGCTGGAGATGCCTAAGAGAGGGAAAACATTACCGACCGAGGCTTTGGTTGCATGTGAGAACCGCAGTTCTTTCAAGCATCTTCACAAGGCAAACGCTGGGCGTCGGTCGCCGGATCCCAATCCCAAAATCGGTTGTGCTCCGCACCATCGGATCGTCATCGAACGTCTAGAATCTGTTGCATTAGAAAGTTTACATTATAGCCCCCGGTTTCTGGAGAATCAACCCGCAGTACTATATTTCACAGATAATAGTTTAAACGCGGTTTTACATTTACCACCCTCCTTTTTTCTGGAAACCTACCCGCAGTACCCCCTAATGTGAAGAGTATTACAACAAAAATCCTCTCTCCGCGTACAAAAAATATATACTATTACAACAAAAAGTCGCATCATTTTTTAAAAAAATGTCACAATAAAGTGGTTAAACCAACAAATGTTTTGTTGGAGATAAATTTACAACAATAGTAGCCATTATTATTAACAAAAACCGGAGACTATTACAACAAAAATCATATGTTTGCAAAAAATAGAAGAAAACATTAATTTGTTACATATTGAATTACAACAAAAGTCACCAACTTTTTTTACAAAAAGTCACAAATGATTACAATAAAAAATCAATATGTTTGCAAAATGATGCAAAGTGGTCAAGCGACATTTAATTTGCTACAGATAGAATTACAACAAAAATCACCTACTATTTTATCCAAAGTCACAAATGGTTACAACAAATAAAAAATCATTTTGTTATTAGCATATAAAAAAAGTTGTCTCTTTACAACAATTGATAACAACAAATCCTACAAAAATTACGGATTGTTTGCAACAAAAAGTTTATCAACACTCATGTATTTTGCAGCGAAACCATTATTGAGCCGAAAAAGTAGGCCCATTAAGCCGACGCGGGAGCCAGGCTAGACGACCGATAGCTGGCGCGCGATCGGTCGCCGGATCCAAAGCGTTTTCCTCTTCACAATTGTTTCATTTCCATCTGACGGCTGAAATGTTTTTGCGCTCTTTCCAGATTATCGTGCATTGATAATTGATAGAGTGAGTGTATGAACGTATTTATGAGTTTCTCCGTCCATACAACATTTACCAGTGCAGAGACCAATATTTACATTATAGAAAAAATCATACGTAGGATATAGTGCTGACAACCGATGCACATGACCTCCCATGAGCTTAACTGGGGTCGGGACGCCAGTATTTTGTGCCAGGATGAATGAACTGGCTGAGAAGTTGCAGCTCCAGCGTGTCTAGCACCTCAAGATCAAGATAAGGGCATATGCCTTTCACAAACCAAAGATGATAAAAATAAGAGAACTGGGAATGGGAATAGAAACACAAGAGGACTGCTGCTGGCCTTCCAGGTCAGATTCATTGGCAGAACCAAGCAACAACAAAGGGAGTAGAAACACAAGAGCAAATGATAACTTAACCACTTTAATCTGGATATCAATTTGTTAGAACGACATTAACTTCAATGACCACATAGGAGAAATGAAACTACTGTGACAGAAGGATCAGACAGTAATTAAAACGTTTCAAGCATCATAAGCTTTGAACGTCAGACACGATTTCAACAATTAAATGCAAGGACTTGCAACGACAAGGTGAACCATGATATATACAGAGGCGTTCCTTCTTCAGATGCCTATTTACAGGAGGAATTGTCCAGCAGCTTTAGTTTATCGCCCACCACAGTTAGAACAGCCCAAAGGTGTTCTCGCCACTGTATGTCATGTAGAGGAAGCCATCATCATCCTTGTTCTCCTCATAGATTGCAGACATCAGAGCAGCTGCAGGACCAACATGTGTTTAGGATAACAAAATTAAAGGTTTCCAAGACATTGCGGTACGACAGGTTAGTATCTTTCATACCTGTCGGTGGGAGGGTGTCCTTTACAAAGATGAAGATCGCCTTCTCAGCACTGAGCTTGATCCGCTTCCTTACGACATACACAAACTGTCCAACAGTGAGGTCAGCGGGAACAAGGTACCTGCATGGAGTTGCATATGTTAGAAAGCAAAACTTAGAACAAGTACAATGGTATGTAACAGCTGACATTATAAAGATGCAAGATTGCACAAAAACAATTAACAGGTTAACAGCATAAATATAATAAAACCAATAATCTTCATTCCGCAATGTACTGTTGGAATGAGGTACACGCAATGACTATTCAAGGTGGAATGTGTAATCAATTTAAAATGGCAACTTGCTCGAAAAAAGAACACTTGAGTAAGAAAACCTAAGACTGGACAAGTAGGAATAAAATAGATGATTGGCAGAGGGATAATGCTCAAAGCAATATCACCAACCAACAGTTGCATGTTGTTAGTCTGACAAACTCAGGAACATAAAACTGCTGGATGAGGATGTCATAAGCACAAAAAGGCTAATTTCAAACATAATAACTTATTAAAGCAATATTTATTAAATGGCACTGAAAATATGAACAGACAGATAATAAGAACTGACTTTTTCTTGTCAATGTCTGGGATGTCGCTCTTCTCGGCCTTCTCAACAATGACCTACTCACATGGAATTTGCTTTGGATTAGAACAACCATCACCAAAAAAGGAAACAAACTACGTGAACAGGAAAAAGGATCTTACAGGAATTCTATCAGGATACTTCTCCCTGATGCGGTTGGCCTCAGCCTGCCTCCTCTCTGTAACACAAAGCATAAACAGAATGAGAATAGGACTATTCTACACTGAAAACATGAACAAAGTTTCCATAGAAAACCACAACCAGTAAAAGAAACAGAACGTGGTAAATCAGTATGCTGAAAGAACTGAGACAGATAACCCACAGATGGTGCCGCTTAACTAGGGAAGACATGGAAAAATGAACATCAAAGTCTAATCTAATCAAATTAGAAATAACAGGAAACTGGACAGGTAGAACAATCATGACCATAGATTCCACAAAAGGCCATCTAAGTCCTAAGTTCATAAAAAACAGAGTGCTGCATAAGCTACAGGTTACGGCTCTCATCGAAGTCACACCAAATCGTGCACAATCCAAATGGCTATATAATTCATTTAACCCACTATAGCCATGTGAATAATCAATTTCGCCCATAGAGAAATTATAATATCAGACATATCAAGTCTCTTATGTAATGAAACAGCAGCTTCCAAGAGAAATTTACACCAGAATATGATTAGAGTATATATTGACATAATGTGTTATCTTACGCCAGAGGCTAAAGACTTCCACTCACATCAGAAATGCCGGCTACGCAACAAGAAACATGTAAGTAACCACGAACAGAAACAAGTTAGTCAAACGATACCGGCTAGCAACAGGGCATGGTGTTCATCAAACTAACTGACCTTTTTTTTTTTGCGAATGATCAAACTAACTGACCTTAACAGGCAATCTAACTAGACTATAATTAACCACAGCAACACCCTCAACACTTACAGAAGGACATCGAAATCCTCCCAACAAGCCACAAAACAAGCAGATCACAGCTCCCACGACAATCACAGCGAAACAACAGAGAAAAATAATAATAAGAGGGCAAGAGGCAGGGAAAGACGAACCGAGCGGGTGCTCCAGCTTGAACGAACTCCTCGCCATCACGCCACGCGTTCCGCAACCGCCCTACGAGCAAACAACAAATCACCACGGGAATCAGCCCAAAACTCGCCGATCGAAACCCCCCAACAACCACCGAAAAGTCTCGGAACGAATCCTCACGGGCTGGATCGAAGCGCCTGCGGTTCTTGCTCCTGGAAACCCGAAAACACCGAGAAAGTCAGGCCAGAAAAATCGGATCGATCGGCGAAGGAATGGATCGAGAGCGGGGGCGAGGCCCCGGCGCTTACGAGATCGGACTGGACGGGGATTCGGCGGCGGAGGAAGAGCGAGGCCGGCCGTGTGGTTGTGGGGAACGAGGAGGGGAAAGGAGGAGGAAGAGATAGGGACGAGGAGGAGTGGGGATTGAGGGTTGGTTGGTTAAATTGCTACGCGCACGAAACGTCTTGCGCTGGGGAGACTTGAGGAGCCCGCCTCTCTTGCCCCAAAGCAGGTAACCTTAACTTGTCGTCTCTCCAACTGATTGGGGATGATTAGTATAGTAGTTGGATTGAACATTTGAACCTCCAGCGATCTTTCATGTGAAGAAAGAGAAGAGCACAATTCGGTTGGATATTGTGTAGATGTGTTTGTATGCTTCACCCTTCCATGTTTGACTTGGCTAAAATCTCTACAAAAATTTATTGATAATCTACATATCGGGTATCCGCCCGGGATTGGATATGGAGGGCTTGTCCTGCCCATGAGTTCCATTGTCGGATGCCCACTAACCCATGGGTTGGTCATGGGCATGAATTTTCTCACAAATATTATCTATTGGTTCCCTTAAAAGGAAAAAAATATCTATTGATAACATGTGAGGTCGTATTCCAGTGGCAATACTATTGGGATATTCAAATATTGTTATTACACGGTGGTTGGGCTTTTACTATTTTTGAGGTATAACCGCTTTATTGATGTTGAATGATTATTTTTTGTATTTGGTAAATGGATCTTTATGGACCATGGGATATTTGGCGGTCATGAATATGAGTCCAAAAGTTTCTCGTGGATATCTCCTGGCACGCCGATAGATTACTAGGTGCTTCACCCAGCCAAACTTGCCCATTGTTATCTCTAGTAAAAGTAGGAGAAACCCGACGAAGCTAAGATGTATAAAAGTAACAAGCCGATGTGAGAAACAAAATAGTACTTTCTAACAAAGATAAAAAAATGTAATTATTTACTAAATCAAATGTCTACACTTTTTGACAATAAATGTCTACACTTTCATTATTATGGAAAAGAGAGACCAGATGGGGTAACACCAAATGGCGATTTTATGACCAAGAGGGATATATCCATCATTTTTTTCTTTGAATGTGCCGCTGCAAGAGATGTATAGGGTTTGTTCGGGAATACCATTGGGACCAACAGTAGGCTTGTATATTTCTCTAAGATTTTTTGGTGGTTGTCTCAAATTCTGCATGTAGCTAAAATATTTAAATTACATGACTTGCAACGCTATGCTAGATGATCTAGATGCTAAGGAATAGATGGTGTTTTGAAAAATTCCCATTGATCTAATACTAGGGATATCTTCATCCTAGTCACGAGCAAACTACGCTGAAAACAGTCAAAAACCTTGCAAAGGAGCGCATTAGATGATGCTATTGCTGCTTCTACATGTCATGCTGCACTCCTAGGAGCTCTTGGATGTGTAATAAAATGATGCAGATGAATGAAGAAGGTAGTGAAATAGATCTAGAAAGAAAGAATGTTTTTGTGGTTGTTGGATGACCGTGCCATTGTGTTTGTGTGAGTATATCTTGTTGAACATTTACAATATGCTGTGCTGGAGATTTCTAGCAATTTACTTTTAGCATAGAATGGACTTATGATAGTGGATTGTGTGAAAATAAGCACCGTCATCCAGCTCAAATTAAATGACGCAACCATATGGTACAAATGTACTCCCTCCATTTTTATTTAGTTGTCGTTATGGGTTTAATGAAAGTCAAACTTTATAAAGTTGGATAAAAAATATAGGAAAAATAATACTAATATCGACAATATCAAATATATATAATATAAAAATATAGTCTATGATAATTCTAATACAATAGATTTTACTTTTAAAATGTTAATGTTTTTAAATATTTAATTAAAGTTTACAAAGTTTGACTTTGAGCTAACGAAGGATGCGAAGTAATTATGAAGGACGACAGTATTTCTGAGCTAGGTCAATTAATTTGGGCTGAGGAAGTACATTTTTAGAGGAAAAAGTGGATGTTTATGCAATTTCAAGTGCTTCTTTTTCCCCTGCACCGATGGTGTTGCTCATTTTCGAAGTTTTAGACGACAAGAAAAGTAAAAAAAGATCCATCCCACCAGCTAGACTGGGGGTCTTAGTCCTCAGAGAAATCCATGAAAAGAAAGAGTACAGCCTCTAACATCACGAGATCACCATCATTACACACCAGCATCCTCTATGCTATACTTAGCTAAAGCTCAAACGCCCTCACTGCAGGAAAGCCAAACCTCTTCAAATCACCACATGGATATTGTCAGATTCCTCCGGGTGCTTCAGCAGGTAGGCTTCAGAGGCGTGTCCCTGATGGAGAGATGCCGTAGAGGATTTCCAGGTCGAGATCCAGTCGAAGGACTTGCAATTCAGTCTGGCATCAGCGATGGCAACAACTTCAGTCTTCTCACCGGGGCAGCTTTGAACTTTTCCACCATATCCCACTCTAGGGTCTTGAATGGGACCTGCCAAGTCCTTAGATATGATAGGATTAGCTCCTAGACTCGTTTCATAGAAAGCCAAGTTTTCATGTTAAACATCAAATGGTTCCTGTTGTTCCAGATGTCCCACATAATTGCAGATGAAAATACATTTAATTGCTCAATTCTCTTATTGCAGAACCATTTAGATGCAAGGGATAAGTAATCATTAATTTCTACATCAAAGACTTCTTGCACAACGGCCCAAAGCAGTTTAGAGACTAGGCAATCAAAGAACATGTGTTTAACATATTCTAATTCACTACATAACTCACACCCTAGAGGTTTCTGGATACCCCTATGTCATTATCTCTGGTCATAATCTTATTCGGAGATAAAAGTCAGAGAAATATTTGAACTCTAGGTGGGATTTTTAAATTCCCAAATAGATGGCAGGAATACAGGTTGAATCCCTCTAAACTTAATGACAATATATAAAGATTTGGAGGAGTAAACACCATTTGATTCATATTTCCATATGGGTTGATCCTCCTCCTCAGAAAAGCTGATAGTTTTTGCAATCTCTAATAATTCAAACCACAATTCCATCATGTGTGGTGTGAAAGTTCTCCTAAAATCACATTTTAGTTCTTGACCGTCCCACAGTTCGGCAACATGTTTCATTTGTTGATTAACTACAAAATAAATATCCCAGTATTGAGTAGACAAAGGTGCATTTCCAAACCAGGTGTCTTCCCAAAATCTAACAGTTCTACCAATTCCTATTTTCCATTTATAACCAAATTTAACCGCTCTAGATGCCCACATTAGACCCATCCAGAAGACAGAAGGGTTTATGTACTCACATCAAAAAGATATTGGGGTTTCTAGTGTTATACTTAGCATCTACTATTTTCTTCCATAAACTACCTTCCCCTTGTATATATCTCTTAATCCAGGAACCAACTAGAGATATGTTAGGTCTTGGAGATTAGGAATACCAAGCCCACCATATTATTTTTTCATGCATATAGAAGGCCAATTGGCCAAATATATTTTCTTATTCCCATCTGCATCATCCCACACACAATTAGCAATTTGAGTGTTGATAAGATCAAAATCCCACTTGGGGAATTTTAAAAAAGAAAGCATATAGATGGGAATGCTAGATAAAACAGTTTGAATGAGGATCCTCCTTGCCTCCATGGACAAAAGTTTTCCCCCTCCACCATGCCATTCTGCTAAGGAGGCTATCCACTAGAGGTTGCAGATCCTTCCTCTTAAGTTTAATAAAATGCAAAGGTAGACCTAAATACTTCACATGAGATTTTCAACAACACATTGGAAACTCTCTAGGAAAGGAGCAATCTCAGAAATCTCCATGTTTATAGTCAGCAATTTACTTTTATGGTAATTAATCTTCATCCCTGATACTTGTTCAAAACAAGTCAATGTCCATTTAAGGTTTATAGCATTTCTCACATTATTTCTAAAAAGAGTAGAGTATCATCTGCATATTGCAGACTAATCACTCCACCAGGCACTAGATGTGGACATAAACCTGCTAACATACCACAAGCTGCCCCTTTAGTTATCATTCTAGAGAAAACATCTACAACAAAATTAAACAACAGGGGAGCAAAAGGATCCCCTTGCCTCAATCCTTTACCAGTAAGGAAGAAATCCCCCTCAACAACATTTACTTTAACTCCAACAGACCCTCCTTGGGTGATTTGTTTAATCATAGAATTATTTTATCACCAAAACCTCTAAGTTGCAAGATTTCATATAGAAAATCTAGGTTTACTCTATCATAGGCTTTTTCATAGTCTATTTTAAACACTAATCCTTTTTTATTTTTTCCTATATACTTCATGTGTAATCTCATGAGCAGAGGCAACACTCTCTAGAATAAACCTCCATTTAATAAAAGCAGATTGTTGCTGGAAAATCAATCTATCAATAATCATAGAGAATCTATTGGTGATAACTTTTGTGAAAATCTTGAAGACACAATTTAACAGACTTATAGGCCTAAACTTTCTCATTTCTTTTAAATCATCCTCTTTTGGAATAAGAGTAATCATGGAAAAATTCAATCTATATATGTCTAATCTACCATTATACCAGTCATCAAAAAGCTCAAGGAGATCTTCCTTTATAATTTCCCAAAAAGTTTGGAAAAAAAAAGGTAGGACATACCATCTCGTCCTGGAGCTCCTTCAACATAAGAGCCAAAAATAACATCTTTAACCTCTCTTTCAGAGAACTCCTTCTCTAGATCTATGTTTTCCTGAAGGGTAACTTTCTCCTCAGGAGAAAAAAAATCATCTAACAATCTAATGTTAGGCCTGTCTTCTTTTTTGAAGAGCTCATTGTAAAAAGCAGTTGCTATTTTAAGCATGCCTTTCTGATCAATTACAGGGCCATCAGACCCTTCTAGTAAATTAATTCCTTTTTTCCTTCTCCTTTGATTTGCCACAGCATGGAAATAGGTAGTATTCCTATCTCCTTCTAAAATATTCCTATCTCTAGGTCTCTGTCTAGCTTTTGTTTCTTCTATTATCCAGTAAGTATTGAGTTCGGTAAGAATATCATCTAATCTTTTTCTACTCAACTCATCTAATGGAGAAGTTTCTGACATAATGTCAAGGGAGTCGTATTCAATTCCTCCATGAGATCTTTCTTATGCTTCCTAATATCTGCCTCTAGGTTTGCATTCCATCCTCTAGCTAGTTTTCTAAAATATTTTCATTTATCATGCCAACTGTCAATAGCAGTTTTATTCCTTCTAGGTAAGGCCCAAGCCTTAGTAACTAAATCACTAAATTCAGGTCTAGATAGCCACCACTTTTCAAATTTAAAACTACTTTTTTGGGGATTTGATCAGAGCCAGATTCCCAAATGATGGGAGTATGATCACTTCCCACCCTAGGTAAGGCTCTAGCATGAGCTAAAGGGAATCTTTCCTCAAATTCAGTAGTACAAAAAATCCTATCAATTCTACTCATGATTAAATTTACCTGATTATTGGTCCAAGTAAAAGCCCTTCCAGAAAGCCCAATTTCTACCAAAGCCCATAGCTCAATCAAGCACTAAATTTATCAGCCCATCTATGATCATTATTACCATTGCTCTTATCTAATTGAGATCTAACAAGATTAAAATCCCCACCAATAATGGCAGGACCTTCCCAGTTAAGGAAAAGCTCATGTAATTCAGAAATAAATTCATCTTTCCTCTCCTCATATGGAGAGCCATAAATAGTAGTGATTCTAACAATAACATCAGCCACTTTATTCCTAGCAACTACACTAACAGAGAAGTTTTTAATTTCCCAAGAAATAATATAAAAAGATCCAGATTAATCCCTACCAGAATCCCTCCTACAGAACCAACAACGGGAAGAAGATTCCAAGCAAAATTCCTATTACCTAGTACATTCTTTAGAAAAGAATTACTAAACGGATGCTTCTTTTTTCTTGAAAACCAATATAATCTAATTGTAAGGGAGTAAGATTGCCATCAATATACTTTTGTCTACCTAGGGCTTGAATCCCTCTACCATTCTAGAAACCACACTTCATCGAAATATTTTCCTAGGGTGCTTGCCCTGTTTTTTCCTAGTTACATAAACCCACACATGCTCACCCTATCATCAAACTCCTGATCTGTATTATACTGGTCAGGAGTTCTTGGGCAGTCAGATAGAACTGGCATTTTCTCTAATCCCTTACACTGTTCTACATCTACAACATCACCTAAGTTTTTGTTTTCTAGAGCAACAAGGAAATTAGTGTCCCCATAATCATCTAAGACAATTGTATCATCTACACCAGTTGTATCCACATGTATTCCTACTTTCCTAGCTATGTCACCTAACTCTTCTACTTGTAAAACATGGAAAGGATTGGATTTGATTATATCTGTCATTTTTGTGGCAGCTCCCAAGTTGTTCTTATTCTCTTCAGCTCCATAGCTTTGTCCATCACATTCTTGGACCTGTCTATTCTCTCACTCTGTCTGATAGGTTGCACATGACCCATGCCAATTTCTGCCTTTTTCCAGCTCCTTGTACCTCTCTGTTTCTCAGTAGCCCATCACAAGCTGGCATGATATCCTCTGGCAGATGGAGTTGATTTTCAGCAGCTTCTTCTATTCTTTCAGCAAAAGTCAACCTTTCATCTTGCCAGAAACTAGTGACTTCAGATCTCACACCCTCATCAACATCATCATCTTCCCAGATGAATTGTCCATCCATTCCAATAGCACCCTTTTCCAGCAGTAGCTTGTACACCTCACTCCCTGGTATCACATAATCATTAGCTGTATTGCCTCCATTAGCTGTGACTTGTCTCACATAAATACCAACACCAGGTTCAGTCTCACTACTGCAGAAATGCATATAGCCGCTAGATGATTAGTGACGGGCAAAATTATGTCTGTCACTAGTTAATATAACCAGCGACAGGCACAGATAAGCCTGTCACTAGTACAGAATATTAGTGACAGGCATATATAAAAAGCTGTCACTGTACCTTTTTATGAAGGCCCGTTAGGAAGGAGAAACATGGTAGCGACAGACCCGTGAAAGAGCCTGTCACTACAGTACTATTTTACGGAGAGCCCATCTAAGCTACCCGCTCCTTCTCCTATTTAGGCCGACCTTTCATGGATAATATACTAGCGGGGACTTGAAAGAAAAAATCAGGCCAGTACCGATCCCTGCAAATCCCCAACCGTCGTCGCGCTATTCTCCGTCCCATACGCTGCGCCGCCAGCCCCTTCAATGCCGCCTTCCGATGCGAGGACGGCCTCCCCCGACACGACCAACGCGTGGCCCTGCATCCCCAACACCGCTGGCCGAGGATGCCGCGCCGCCAGCCCTTCAACGCCGCCACCCGACGCGAGGATGACCTCCCTCGACGCGAGCGACGCGCGGCCCTGGATCCCCAACGTCGCCGCCGCCCGAGGATGCCGCCCTGCACCTTCCATTTGCCGAGGACCCCGCGCCACAACACTGCAGGAGATCTCCGGTCACCTGTGCTGCTGCGCTGCCGCACCTTATAAAAGGTCCAGCCTTTGAGCAGATCGTCTGGCCTCCGCCGCTGCATTGTGCAGGTCCGTTTCCCCTCCTCCCATCTCTTCTCCGTTTCTTCTTGGTCGTGACGTTCTGTACGGGTTAATTTTGCTGGCTTGCTGAATTCCGCCGGAGACATCCGTTGCTACCCTGTGCAGATGAACCGCTGGCTTATGTTGTACTGTGTACCAGACGAGATCACACTTCTACTTTTCTCTTTGTAGATAAATCTGGAATGTAGTTCACTGGATTGAATGGGACACAAGTATAGAACACTTGATTAAATTTGTAGTTCACTGGATTGAATTGGCAGAGACATACAAATAATTTAGGGGTATTAACCCAGGCTGCACGATGATTAGATTCTGCATCTGCATGAACTTCTTATGGTTACTTAAATGATTATGTGAGTATCTTCTGTTCATTTCTAAGAACTCTTGATGCATCATTGTACCAGAACTTATATTCCCAGCGTGATATGGAACAGGCAGCCAAGATGGTGAATGTACAGAGGGTGCAGCCCAAGAGTATTTACAAAGGCCCTAGCACACAAGGAACATTACAATATTTCTGAATTGTCGTAATAAAAAAGAACAAAATGTGTTTGTTTTTCTAGCATCATTCACTTGCGTCCTCATAAATAATGAGTACATGTAGTCCCATTTTCTGGAAGAGGCAATCTTAAGACCTTTGTCTCCAAAAGATACTTTTTATTAAAATACACTTTAGAGGTCATATCATAATCAAATTTCAACTAAAAGAGTTCAGACATTGGCATGTGGATGTGCAGGTCAGTTAGTGACAATTGACAATTCACCACTGCTTTATGCATATTTGCTGGCGTATCTCAGTTTTAAATTTCTTATTGGCTATTTAGAAGAAAAGTATATGAGACAATAAGGTAGTGTGTTACAATTTTTATTTTCCAATCGGTTAAAATTTGATAAAATGTTAATGCCAGTTCCAGGATGTAAATGGGTATCCAATTCTTATTAGTCTTATTGCTGCAGCTGCTTTGTCTTTTGAAGACATAGATCACCTGCTTGCTTTTGTTTTGTTATTGTGTGTAAATCAGATATGACTTTGCTTTAGTATAGTTAATGCTCTGACTTACCTTTTTTTTCACAAAGTCGATGTTATTGTGTGCCTGCCTTGCAATGAACAAAAACTTCTATCTCACATATATTACCTATATTTTTTTAAGCCATGATTATGTATATGTACAAAGCTGCACTTCAGCGGTTTACCCATATCTATCACATGATCAATTTATAACGTGATTAGCAAACTACAACTAAAGGATATAGCTTGTGATCTTGTTGATGTATGTTTTGTCCATCATTCTTGCTGGAAATAACTGACTGCTTGCATTTTGACATTGAAAGATTCCATATTGTAAAGGTTTCGGTTTTGGTGCTGGTGAAAGGTTATTGACGTCTCCTGAACCTTCGTATTCTGCTATACCTTTGCTGGATGTAATCAAAGGCATCACTCCTCGTGATATTCCTACATATTATTTTGTCTTCATGCCTTGTAAAGTATTGGAGGAAAATGGCATTGGGACTTTGACTATCATTAGACTGGACAGCTTGTCCTTGATACCTTAGCAAGATCTAAACCAAATTAAGCACTAATTAAATGGCTGCAAATTCTGGTACTAACTACATCTTGGTTAATATTTCAGCCGGACGGTACTAACGTGATCTGTCTTCCGTCAACAAATTCCAATGATTAAGACGTGGTAGTCCAGAGGATTTAACAACACCTCCAGATGTACATGCACACAACTGCTTCTTCGGTCGACACTGCTAACTCATGGTCTCCCCAACACTCATGGTGTTCCAGTAGCTGGAGCGGGTGTTTTTAAAGATCTGCCTAGATTATTATAGCTTGTCAGTGAAGTATTTAAATTTTGTGTAATTGATCTTTAACCTTGGCTTTAGAGTGACATGTTCCGTGTAATACATATGCTTTCGTTGAATTTAATATGAGATTGCGCCTACTAATTGCTATGTTGTACCATGTACCCGCTTGTTACTACATATTCATCGAAAACAAAATTATTTTTTTTAGTACCAAAATTCATACCAGTGATAGGCACAATAATGGACTAGTCACTAGAAACCCAATATGGTCGTGGCCATTCATCATCCTAGTGACATGCATATTTTCTGCCTGTCACTAGTTACACTACCAGTGACAGGCAACCTACCCATCACTAGTGACAGGCAGTACCAGTGACTGCATTCTAGTGACAGGCAGCTTGCCAGTCACCGATGAGCAAAATGTGACTGTCACTAGTGAGGGTTTCTGCAGTAGTGTCTATTGGTTGGATCCTCCACTGGAATGTGAGTTTGTATTGTTCCTGTTTGCCTCAGATCTCCCATTAGTATCCATGCCATTTGTTCCAGATCCAGGTTCACCTCCTGCATTACTACCATCTATTCCAGCAAGGAAATCTCTCTGTATCCCAGAGGCACTAGGGATCTCAGCAGTAAATTGCAGCTGAAATAATTTGCCATGGAAATTGAACAATCTTCCATCTAGGATTTTGGTGGGGTCTTTACAAAGAATTTCTACCCTAACCACCTCTGCACAATTTTTGAAGATACTTTTCCAATCAAACTTTCTTCAGCAAGACACACACTGACACAGCTTGATCAATGATGTTCCATTCACACCATGGAGGTAGCAGGCCTTTAACCTGAATCCAAGTCTCAATCAGAGTCTCAACAGGCTTTGGGTCATCAAACCATTTGGCAACTGATACTGTAACTCCTTCCTTAGCCAGTCCAAACCTTGGATATCCAATCACTTGTTCCACATGAATATGGGGAGGAAATTTCACAGATATGACCAATCACCAAGCTCTTCGATTTGCCAAGGCCAATTTGTCTTGTAGATGTTAGAGAACTCTCTAGCTAAGTCTTCTCTACTGATTTCTCCATCCTCAATAGTTACCACACCACAATTCCTTGTTGAGCTGATAGGATTGACACTGGTCTCAGGAGTTTCAATTTGGTAAAACCCTAGTCCAGTTGCATAGCTTTCTATGTATCTTGCAATTTGATGAGGCTTTTGAGAACTGGGCAATCATCCACAAAGTGATTGGTAGCTTTACAGATGAAGCAACAAGCATTCTTTGAGCATGCAGCCTTCAGATGGCCAGGTTCTCCATAGCCCTCGCAGATAGCATCAGCATAATTCAAGGAGTTGGTTACAACAGTATCTACCTGTGCAGGTCATTTTTTCTTCTGCTGGAACTTCCCCTGTTGATTTTTATTCCTATTACCAAAATCACCAGCTGCCTGTTGCCCATGGCCTCCATTTTGTTGGGGATTTACCCACTGATTTGGCTGCACACCAAAAGGTTGTTGAGGATAAGGAGGGAAAGGGCCACCAAACCATGGTGGAGGCATTGCACCTGGCATGAACCAATATGGTGTTTGTGGAGGATAGGGGAAAGATTGCATCTGATTGTAATCAGGGTAGTTGTTCTGAAGCTGCTGATTCTGTTGTTGCTGGCGATCTCCTCTACGACTGTCACCTCGACCACTCCCTCTCCCTCGATCTGCCATGTTTGGCTCCACCCACACCTCAGAATCCTCAATCCCAAGTACACACAAGCCTGGCCGATCAAGAGCAAGTGGTGGCGGTGGCTTGAAGGGGGAGACACGAACCCTAGGATCGCCCCTTTTTATATAAAGACGTCTCTGCCCTGGTGGTTTGGTAGGATGCCATGGAATATGCCACGACTGCTTGAAGAAGCTTTCCACCTCATCCACATCCGAGCCAAAAGTATTCCAAAAGCAGTCACTCTCTCCTACGCTTGGGACTTTGTCAACGGCTACATGCCCAGACACTATGTTACATCCAAAAGCTCCAAAAGCATGTTGCTGAGGCCGAAGCCTCAACCCTCCTTCTTCTCTACCACCAAGGCCTGCAGGGTCTTCTCCATCAGCAAGGCTTGGTAGCTGAAAACTAGCAGCGAAGTTGCTACCGCGCGATCCCTGCGAGAACTTCCTTCCGAGTCGCAGATCGGCTCCCACATTGGCGGCATTTGACAATTTGCCTCGACCAACGCCATGGAGAGGAGGGATAAGGGTCGCCTGGGACGGCCTCGCTGCCCAGCACGACGGATTGGCTTGCAGGAGGCCCTCATGGCGCTGCGTGGAATTGGTGACGACACCTCCTCTTCGCTCTTGAGCTTGGCGCACAGGATTTTGCTCAGCGACTTCGTCTTCGGACCAGGCTTCACCACAGCAGGAGGCGCGACTGGAGTTGGCGGCCCCTGCTTCAGCGGAGCTGCCTGACGAACACGTGACGGAGCCCTTGGAGACGATGAAGCTCTTGCGAGACACGATTTCGATCGGAATCGACCCAAACGAGCCGATGCAGAGATTGAAATCGCGATCTCCCGAATCCTTCGTAGATTGAACACCGCGGCCTGCGCCTCGCCCAATCCAGCAAGCAATGGCCCGCCTCTGGATCGCCATGGATCTGGCTCCGAGTTCGCGGGGAGGCGGAGGCCACGACCGCCAGCTCCCCTGCCCCGCCCACCACCTTGTCGTGCCAGGCCTTGAACCTCGTTGCAACTCTCCGGATCCTCTCCGCCATCGCCACCGAAAGGCACCAGAGTCTGGCGCCTCCGGGAAACGCCGCAACGACAAGGAAATGGAGAGAGAGGAACTGAGCTTGGCTTCGAGGCTAAGCCAAACTGGGTGGCAGGACAGTGGCGTACGGACGCGTGGCCGTAGAAATCCTTACTGGCCATGGGGTGGGTGTCGACGCGTGACGAGCCATGGACAGAACCCGAGGTGGTTCCACCGTGAACAGGACCTTGGGTCGGAAGAGACATCCTACGGTGTTTGTCTAAGATGAATATATCGGTGACATAGCTTGGATCACTGTTGTGATTGTGAGCTTGGAACCTGTCGCCGCACCCGGTCCTTGTTGCTTTGGCACGGCAGCTTGGTCCTCGGGGTGTCCGTCCCGTTCCACGAACGGGTCTCAGCCGGCTTTCTCGTGGACGCACCAGGTGGAGACACACGGCCGACGCGGACCTCTGTTTCTCCTGCTCTCACGCCAACCTTCGCCTCGTCCAGAACGGCCTGAGAGCGGCGGCGCACAAGCGGGGACGGCAAGCCCGAGGACGGCCACGACGACGCAGCCTTCTCTCCGGTAACTATCCCCCTCCCCCTCGCCCCCCTGCTCTGCCACCCGCCGCCGGCTTCCTTCATTGCCCCCTCCTAGAGTTTCCCCCCGTCTCTCACTACAGATCAACTGCTGTTTCAGCCCCCTCCTGATTAGAGTACGTTTCTTCTTGATCCGTGCCGGTTCTCTCACCGAGGGATGTGCCGCAGCGTCCGATTTGTGCGCGTGTCTTCCTTGCCACAAGAAATGCTGTCTGGGGTATAGGGTTTAGGGGCGCGGCAGTCCACTCTCTCGCCATGAAGGAAGCCGTTGCGCCTGCGGGCCAAGGGGGCGTCTGGTGCCGGGGATTCCGCATTCTCGAGGCTCTGCTGCCGCTAGATTTGGCCCAGCCTCTCTATCTCTCCCTGATTGCTTTCTAACGAGCTGAGCAGAGCCAAGTAATTCACACAGTGTTAGGCTGTTACCAGTAGATTCGTTTCAGAACTGAATCTGGACAGTGACCGGTGAGGGTTGCAGTGTTAACTAACTAGGAGCGGCAATTGCAAGATCTTGTCCTGCACGAGCGCCCGTGGCGTGCTGCTTGAGGTGGCCGTTCCGTTCTTCGGCGTCAGCATACAATGCCCTGCTCATGTCTGATTCCTCAGTTCAGTTGAGCAAGAAAGGGACCTTGCACGATACTACGGAATAAAGCTAGTAGTATTTCTCCAAGGAATTTAACGATAGCTGAATTAAATTGTCTCACTGGCTAACATTGTTCACACCTTTTGTGTTTTGTTGGCTATATGAAAGTATCTGCTATATGAAAATTATAATAGTTATGCAAAAAATGTGTTTCTTGTACTAGTGCCAAGTTTGACTGTTGAGGCATGGCATAATTTCTCACTATGCTGTAGCGGTAAAAAGCGTAATCAAGATCTGTATGTGCTCATGTGTTGGGTGACAGGAGGTTGCGTCCGCCATGTATTTTTGTGTCTTGTTACCCTGATGGCCTGAACTCATACTGGTAGCCGTTTAGTTTCAGGAAAAAAAAATTGTTGATATTGTTTTGCATTCTGCAAGAAAATGATTTATGGATTTCTCTACTTATTCGTTGTTCCATTTATAGCGCCTAAATCTTCTCACAAGTCTGAATGATAAACGATTGTTTCCCATTTTGTTTTGCAGTTAGACCATGACTGCACAGACCAAGAAGAGGGGTGCCGGGGAGAGTGGAAATGGTGGAATTGCTACGGCCCTCGCTGGCTTCGTATCTAACAATGAGGATTTGGGCCCCATTGTGCGGCATTCTTTCGAGTCTGGGAAGCCAGAGGCTCTCTTCCACAACCTCAGGGGTATCGCGAAGAGAAAGGAGGTTGAGATTGAGGAGCTATGTAGGCTTCACTATGAGGAATTCATCCTTGCGGTTGATGAGCTGCGTGGGGTGTTAGTCGATGCTGATGGGCTCAAGGCTGCTCTGTCGGGAGAGAATCTCCGCTTGCAGGAGGTTGCTAGTGCTTTACTGCTGAAGCTCGATGAGCTTCTCGAGTTGTATGCCGCGAATAAAAATCTTGGGGAAGCGCTGGCGACATTGAAAATTATTCTGCAGATCACCAGCCTCTGTCAGGTGTGCAACAGGGACATTGCTGGGGGCAAGTTTCACACTGCATTGAAGACTTTGGAGCTGATTGAGAAGGACTACCTACAAAATATTCCTCTGAAGCCTCTTAAAAACGTTGTTCAGAAACAAATACCAATGATGAAACTGTACATCGAGAAGAAAGTTTCAGGTGAGTTTAATGAGTGGCTTGTGTATATAAGAAAGTTCGCAATGGAGATTGGACAGGCCTCGATACGCCAAGCTTCTTTGGATCGTCAGAAAGATGAGGGAATGCGTGCCCGGCAGAGGGAAGCAGAAGAGTGTAGTCGTGTTGGGTTTGATGAGCATGCTTATGCCTTGGATGTGGAGTACATAGATGAGGAATCAACACTAGAGTTTGATCTTACACCAGTATATCGAGCATACAACATTCACATATGCCTTGGCCTTGGGGAGAAGTTTCGAGAATATTACTGCAGTAACAGGCTCATGCAGCTTAACTTGGACATGCAAATTTCTACAGCACAACCTTTCCTCGAGTCCCACCAGCACTTCCTTGCTCAGGTAGCTGGGTTTTTTATTGTTGAAGACCGTGTTCTTCGAACTGCAGAGGGACTTCTATCTGAGAGCCAGGTTGAGACAATGTGGGAAGCATCTATTTCTAAGGTCACAACTATTTTAGAGGAACAGTTCACTCGCATGGATGCTGCTAACCACCACCTCCTTGTAAAAGATTATGTCTCTCTTCTGGCTGCAACCATGAAGAAGTATGGATATCAAGCCACATCTTTGCTTGAAGTTCTTGAAAAAAATAGGGGCAGATATCATGAGCTGCTTGTTTCTGATTGTCGGAAGCAGATACAAGCTGTCTTTGCTAAGGACTCGTATGAAAGGATGGTTATAAAGAAGGAAAATGAGTACAACATGAATGTCACAGCATTACAACTTGAGCCCATTCAGGTAGTCCCTGATTTGCCATATGTTGCTCCATTTTCCTCTTCAGTTCCTGGTGTTTGCCGTATTGTGCGTTCTTTTATTGAGGATTTGGTAAGCTACTTGTCGTATGGTGTAATGATGAACTCCTATGATGTGGTCAAAAGATACCTAGATAAACTTTTAATTGAGGTACTAAATGATGGTCTCCTGAAATCAATACATAGTGGTAGTTTGGAGATTGCACAGCTGGTACAGATTGCCGGAAATATTGCTACTCTTGAGCGGTCATGTGATACATTCCTCATGCATGCTGCCCAGCTTTGTGGTCTTCCTAAGCGGCTTCTTGAGAAGCCTCATTCTGGTTTGACTGCTAGAGCTGTGCTCAAAGCCTCCCAAAATGCAGCGTTCAATGGATTAATAACCTTGGCTAATTCCAAGATCGATGAATTTATGTTGCTGTTGACCAGCATCAATTGGACAGCAGAGGAAGCTCCAGAACATGCAAATGACTACATGAATGAAGTCCTCATCTACCTTGACATGGTAGTATCGACTGCACAACCGGTTTTGCCGAGGGAGATCCTCTTCAAGGTTGTTTCTGGTGCACTCAGCCACATCTCCGACTCTATAATAACAGTAATTCTCAGTGACAGGGTGAAAAGGTTCAATGTCAATGCTGTTGCAGGTATTGACATTGACCTGAGGTTGTTAGAAGAGTTTGCAGAAGACAGATTTCACAGCACTGGGTTGTCGGACCTTAGAAAGCAAACAAGTTTCAAAGATTGCCTAGTCGAAATTAGGCAGCTGACCAATCTTTTGCTCAGCAACCAGCCCGAGAGCTTCATGAATTCTGCAATCAGAGAGAAGAATTATGGGTCCTTGGACCAGAAAAAGGTAGCCATCATCTGTGACAAGTTCAGGGATGCTCCAGACAGTTTGTTTGGGAGCCTTTCAAGTAGAAACATGGTGCAGAATGCTCGAAAGAAGTCCTTGGATGTGTTAAAGAGAAGGCTGAAAGATTTTAGCTGAGATTAGCTATGTTGCATTGCATCTAAAATGAGCGGGTACCACTTAAGTAGAACAATCATAAGTGTTTGTAGTTGTTTTCCTTTGCTTTCATTTCTGTTTTCTTGTTTTTGGAAACTTTGTTCTTCTCTTCATGTGGAGCTAATGTACTTTTATGACTTGCGATAATGCTAATATCAGTGAAGAGGGATAAATATCTATTAAGGCCAGAATACATTTTGGATATCTTAAGAGTGGACAACTGACCTCATTATTTGGTTGACAGATTTTTGTTGACAACTTCGATGGAAGGTGGTTTTTGTCTTGCGCTAATGTTTGTGGTTCAGTTAAATCTTGAATACGAACATATAGATTTAATGCACTGCTTAAGTTGATTGTGATTCTTGAGTCCATCACAATGCAATTTCTCTTATTTGCATTTGTGCAGAGCTAGGAAGAAAGTGATATTTCCATCTGATGAGTAGTCATTATTTCTTCTCAACATACATGTACAGTTATAAAGAGAATAACATGCATGTGTGTGTTCTGTTTTACTCTCTTGCCGTGCTTTCCCAGAGAACTGAATTTTCAATGTACTCCGTAGTAGATTTATTCTAACTAGGAATTTTATAAGTATATGGTGAAAAACATTTGGGTTTTCCTAATATTTGTTTCATTTACGGTTGGTCAGTTAATTTACTTGGTCCTCTATGTTGCCATGAAGTAACAGGTTTTTTAATTGTTTCTTTTGCTCCTTGTGCCCCTTTTGCTTGAGTGCGAGCAAAACTCAGTTCTTCACCTCTGTGAGAATGGAGGTTTCGAGCCATGAGACAATGGCTTCTTCCAAGGAGGACGCGTGCTCAGGTTCAAGACAGCTGGGGTGTGACATTTTCATGGCTCGGGCAGGAGTCCGTCAGCAAGCATGTCTCCACCAAGAACATTCACGTCGTTGTCGAGGTGATGTCATAGGAAAGTCCAATTTCTTCCTTGCTGAGTTTGCAACCTACTATGTCGGCTACATATTCTGTTCTTACGTTAGCTATGTTTGCTAGATAAGATACAAAATTTTCTGCCAAACATAGTTTAATTGATAATTGATATCAAGGTGAAGAATAGTTGGATCACCTCTGGATTATCTACATGTATAAGCAACACTTGCTTCTGAAATTTAAACTACTACCTACCTTTTTCATTGGCCATTACTCAAGGTTTCAAAATGCTTGAAGGTTTCAGTATAATCAGTGTCCCTTTTAAGATTGAGAAATTTGTGATGGTTAAGAATTAGGATCTGCGTTATCTCCAAGGATGTTTGACTGATATGTAGTGCACCAATGTGGTACTGTAGTAGCAGTGTTCGTATTGTACTATTCACATGCTTTTGTTGATGCAACAGTACTTGGAACATAGATGTAAGAATAATTGGCTGAAAGTAACTAAATTAGTTTATTGTCAGGCATGGATAGCGCACAGTTTGGATTGCTAAATGCTGCAACTTATGTTCACATGTGGCAGGGGAATTTTAGAGAGTGACAAACTTCTGTTCTCTATTTCTAGAGAGCCAAAATATTTTAGCTTTATTCACATTGCATATGGTACTCTAGATATCTTGTTTAACTGTGCCATATCATAATTTGGCAATTTACACATAAAAGGTAGTTGTTTCTGCTTCTATGCTTGACTTCTATTAGATAAGTTTGCATAATAACTAACATGGGTGCAACGAAGACAATCCTCACTGTAGCATTGATGTACCTAATTTGTTTTGTTCGTTCATCTTGCTTCCAGTATTGGCTCAGTGACAACAGTCGCTGTAGCTTAGGAATCACCAATTCTAGGTGCGAGTACTTCTGATCTCCTCAACAATGTTTACTTCTGTTCTCCTCAATAATGCTGGCAATATGATGTTTTGGCTGCTCCAAGTTTACGCATGAATTAAGAAATGCCAAGCATAATCATAGATTGGCGTGTAGGATCAAACTTGATAACCAAGCATAAAACTGTTTTCAGTTAGTTATTTGCAGGAAACAATGTATTATCTAACGAATTTATAGGAGCTAGTCAAGTAGTATTTAATATACTGCTCCCTTTGAATTTGTCCATCATCATTTTATTTTATTTTTATTTGGTTCTTTATAAAAGTGATATCTTATTTTGTAGGTTGGTGCTAAACTATCTTACTAGAAACTAATTTATCATTAATCGACAACTTGCATCCCAGCTTTGTATGACTATGATATTATTTTTAAGTAAGTAGCTATGGACCATGTGAATGAATAGTGTCACAGAAAAGCTTTTTTTTTGCGGGTAGTGTCACAGAAAAGCTTTGTGATTAACTGAAATGGGTGCGAGATCGTCACTAGAAGATCCATAGTAATCTTCAAAGAAAACTATAAATGAAAGGGAGATATAAATTATATGACTGGGAGGTGTACATATTCTAACATCGAAGATAAATAAGTATTTGTGTTGCTTTGTCTCGATATAATGTCTGTTCATGGTCGTTTTTCAATCAAAATAGGAGTGCTTCACTGCGAAAATATGGTGGTGAACCTGGGTACCAGTGCACCTGATTTCAAAAAAAAAAATGAAAAAACGTTATTTAAATATTTAAAAAAAGTTGAAATAATTCCGTCACATAAATCTCATCTTGACACTTACCTGTAAAAAATTTCAGAAGAAAATACGGCCGTATGTGATCCACACAAAAAAGTGAAAATGAAACGTTGTTATACGGTGAATAGTACACGTACTATAAACAGTACGGTTTGTTATTTTTCTGTAGGCCACTGTTGACCACCAAAATCCACCGACGAGTAGCGACGGGCAACACGAAGAGCCGGGAGGCTCCCAGGACTGCTGGTGGGCCCTGATCCCTCGGGCGACGGCTCGCAAAGCTCCGGCACGCACATCCGATGCTGGTGCAAGGGCGTGCTACCTGACCTATACCTGGTCAGGAAGTTGATGGATTGCTTCGACTAGTTTCCTGCATGGCATACACGTAAACATTAAATACGAGCCTCGATCGGCTCTCAGGTTGTCCTGTGAATCGGCTCAATGAGCCGATCCACCCATGATTCGTATGAGATCTACGATAACATGGTGGTCCTGCTTGATCAATATTAAGTTAAAACGATCTACGACGATCTAGGGTTTTCACCACATAACCGGAACGTCCTACAGGTAATTGAGCCTGGCAGACACGAAAGATGATAATAAACCAGTCCTAGATAAGGCTTAAAAACCAACGTGGAGTTGATTCCCGGAACATCTTCTCTAGGACTAGCAAACTATACCTTACGTGCTACTGGATCCTTCAACCCGTTTGCAAGGCCTAACTATGCAGATATCAAACTAATCCTTGAAGAACAAGGAGCGATCGTAACGGATCGAATCTACTAAACAATGACTAAGCAAGGTGCCACCCTTGCACCTAAGATCGGTACAAGGGTGGCTAGATATCCAGGGGTAGCATGACTAATCAAATACATCAAGAAAGTACCGATGCTAACCCTAACATATCCATGATAACGGTGTTGCTCGCCATCAAAAAGGCTTCAGTACGAGCAACACATGAACAACGAATAAACAAGATTCTGCCTAGATCGCAAGATGCGATCTAGGCAGCATAGCGCTTACCCGGAAGAAACCCTCGAAACAAGGGGTGGCGATGCGCCTAGATTGGTTTGTTGTGACGTCCTCTTTCTCAATAACCCTAGATACATATTTATAGTCCGTAGACTTTCTAACTTGGGAATAATCCCAACCGTGTACGAGCTAAACTCTATCTTTTAATCCTAACCGACACGTATCCTACTATATTTACAGATACACGGGCAATTTAGCCCAAACTCTTTATACAAGGCCGATTCATGAATATTTTCTACGCATATTTGTTAAGCCCATCTCAATCACGGCCCACCTCTGATTTGGTTAAAATCTGGTGATAACACATGCCCCCTGGTTTTGGTAATGATAATTCCAAAACCACTTTGTTTTTTCTTCGTCGGGTCATGTCATGGCAGAGCAGAACCGTCGCAGTATCCTTCATCATGATGCCTTGCCTTCTCAACTTCTCCGCGTAATCTGACAGTTTTTTTCTCTTTTGGCACCACTTCCTCGGAAACTGCTGTGGCATTAAATCTCCACTATATCCCCTTTTATTTAACCGCGCCGAACAGTTCATCTCTTCATCCCCTTGCTCTGTTCTAGCCATCGGCACCAAAAACCCCCTTCTCCTGTAGCAATGTCTTCTTCTTCCTCCTCCTCCGCCTCGTCGGGTCTTTCTTCCCAATCCTTCTCTTCCTCATCTTCCTCCTCCCGCGAACCCACGCCGGAGTGGGATTTGATGGCGGCGCACAACGAACGCGCCCCAGAGGAATGGGACCAGGAGGACCACGACTCCTCCGTCTGGTCCGAGGACGACAAGTCCTTGACCAGCGGAGACGTTGACCTCCAGTTCCTCGCCGATGGGGACCTGGAGGCGGAGAGCGAGGATGACTCGTTCTCCTGGGACGACTACACTTCCTCCGACGAGGAGGAAGAAGAGGAGAACGACGACTCCCTCGAGGACTACCCGCCGGCGAAGCGCTTCCGCGCCGGATCGGATGATGACGATGACGACGACGACGACGAGGCTCCCATTGAGGGCTACGGGAGCAACGACGAGGAGCCCGCCGGCAGCAGCGCCGACGGCAGCTCCAATGGCGACGACGAGGGCAGCGACGGCCCATAGAGTAGGACTAGTAGTAGTAGCAGATTGGTCAATAGACCTTTCTTTTGTTCTTCCTCCCTCGAGCAATCGGCTCTTTCTTTGTAAGAAATCCCTTCTATTAATGAAGAAAATGTTCCTATGTTGATTTTGTTTCACCTTAATTTTGCCGATTGCCAGAGTAAGTCAACGCGCAAAGAGCCGATGGCAGCGCATCGGCCTTTTCCATGAATCACGATTAAGGCCAAATCAGTTGCCTATTTGCACAGTAACTTGCAACCTTCGTTTGAGAGAATAAAATCAGATTCCCCAAATTGCCGTCCAAACAGGTTCAATCCGAGTCCACGCCAACCTTAGATCTCAAACGCACAGATTCAACTCCTCAGCGAATCCAATGGGAGAATCATCCCAATGCCACGGTCTTTGGCCTGAAAATAATCTGTTAACTGCTCAATTGAGCTTGTTCCTCTAGAGTCGATGGCTATGCATCGGCTTTTTTTTTATATTCTGAAGTCGATGTCTGTGCATCGGCTGTACTGGTATCATATTTCTAAAGTCGATGTCTGTGCATCGGCTGTGAATAGTATAATTTTTTTTTTACTGGCCGATTTTATACATCGGCCCCCATATTTCACTGTCTGTTATCCCACATGCTTGGGAAATATTTCTTGAGATGTTGACCATTGACAGCTACTGGGAATTTAACACCGTCCAGCTGCTCGAGCATGTATGCATTACCCTTCAAAACCTGGTCGACTCTGTACGGACCGTGCCAATTAGGAGACCATTTACCATATTCTTTATCCCTAGTCCCTAATGGCAACACAGCCTCCCATACTAGATCACCAACCTGAAACTCCTTTGGTCTCACCTTCTTATTGTATGCGCGGGCTACCTTGGCTTTGTTCTCTTTAATCTTCTCCAACGACCAAAGTCTAAGTTCCGTTGAGTCCTCAATAGTATCACTCATCAGGGCTGCATATTCTTCAGCTGTTAGATAGTTCTGAAACGTAACACGTCTCGATCCAGCCGTAATTTCCCAAGGCAATACAGCTTCCTGCCCATAGACCAGCTGGTATGGCGAAGTTTTTATAGCTCCATGGCATGACATGCGATAGGTCCACAAAGCTTCTGACAATACCTCATGCCAACGCCTAGGGTTCTCGTCAACTTTCCTCTTAATCAGCTTGATAAGGCTCTGGTTGGACGCTTCAGCTTGCCCGTTGGCTTGAGCATAGTATGGAGACGATCGGATCAGCTTAATCCCCATGTCATCGCAGAACTTTCTGAATTCTTTAGAAATAAAGACCGATCCTCCATCGGTCGTGATAGTCTGGGGAATCCCGAATCTATGAATGACATGTTCTTTCACAAAATTGATAACATCTTCCGATTTTACCTTCTTCATAGGGACGGCCTCCACCCATTTAGTGAAATAATCTGTAATGGCCAAAATCCACTCGTGGCCTTTGCTCGATGCAGGATGGATTTTACCGATCATATCCATGCCCCAACCTCGAAATGGCCAAGGCTTGATGATGGGGTTCATTGCTGATGCGGGCACCATCTGAATTTTCCCAAACATCTGACACGCTTGACATCCTTTATAGTACCTAAAGCAGTCCTCAAGCATGGTGGGCCAGTAAAACCCTGATCGCCTAATCAGCCACTTCATCTTATGAGCCGATTGGTGAGTTCCACAGGCGCCTTCGTGCACCTCGTGTAAGAGCCGATTGGACTCGGTTGGTCCCAGGCATTTGAGCAGTAACCCTTCTAACGTCCTGTAGAACATATCATCTCCTATAAGGACATATCTCATGGCCTTATACCTTATCCGTTTAGGTGCCCCCCGAGCCGGATCCTTCAAGTAATTGAAGATATCGGCTCTCCAGTCATCCTGTTCCAGGAACTGCACCTGAACTTCTGACCCGTCTGGTATGTCCTTGTAGCCTGACGCCATCTGTGCGAGATCGTTGGCCTCGGTATTTTGAGATCTTGGGACCCAATTGAAGTTGATGTACCGAAACTGTGCCATCAGCTCGCGGCATTCCATCCATAATGGGAAAAGTGACTCACTCTCGCACTTGTATTCGTCCGTGAGCTGGGAAATCACCAACTTAGAGTCTCCAAAAAGTTCCACCGCTTCTGCCCCGGCTTCCAAAAGCAACTCCATTCCCTTGCGTATTGCCTCATACTCGGCGACATTGTTGGTACAAGGGGTAGATAACCTGATGGAGAAGGAATATGTTGCCCCCCGAGGCGACACGAGCAGAATGCCGATGCCACACCCATCGTCACAAGCCGATCCATCGAAGAACATAGCCCATGCACGTACAGATAGTGCTGCTATATTAGTATTGATTCGTTCAACAATGAGATCGGCCAATACTTGTCCCTTGACTGCTTTCGCCGGCTGATACCGGAGATCAAACTCCGATAATGCAAACATCCATTTACCAAGTCGGCCTTTTAAAACAGGGGCCGACAACATATGTTTGACGACGTCTGATTTGCATATGATGATAATTTCTGCCGTCAGAAAGATGTGATGAAGCTTGGTGCAGGTGAAAAACAAGCAGAGGCACAACTTCTCGATCTCAGGATACCTCGTCTCTGCATCCAACATCCTTCTGCTGAGGTAGAAAGCCACCTTTTCCAGACCATCATAAAGTTGCACCACCACTGACGCGATGGAAGTGTCAGCTACCGATAAGTAAATGTAGAATGGTCTGTCTTGCTGAGGCGGAACCAGCACAGGTGGTGTCGATAGATATTCCTTAATCTCGTCAAACGCTTGCTGCTGCTCTGCCCCCCATTGAAACTCGTCATCAGATTTAATTTTCACCAATCCCATAAACGGCTCAATTCGTCCCGACAGATTGGAGATGAATCTTCGGACGAAGTTGATTTTGCCGATGAGGCATTGGAGTTCCTTCTTCGTGGTAGGTGGTTGCATGGTGCGCACTGCCTCCTGGCTTTTCAGGCCGATCTCGATTCCACGTTCATGAACCAAGAAACCCAAGAACTGACCGGCCGTCACCCCAAAGGCACACTTCTTTGGATTCATTCTCAGCCCGAATTTTCTGGTTCGGTCCAGGATGCGTCGCAAATCCTCCAGGTGTCCTTCTACGGAGACAGACTTGACCACCATGTCATCGATGTAAATTTCCACCAATTTGCCGATCAGATCATGAAAGATGTAATTTATGGCTCTTTGGTATGTTGCACCGGCATTCTTCAGTCCAAAAGTCATGACTACATATTCAAACAAGCCCACTGAACCTGGTACTCTGAATGCAGTCTTGTGTATATCTTCTGGAGCCATGAAGATCTGATTGTAGCCGGCGTTGCCATCCATGAAACTTAAGACCTTATGACCAACAGCTGCATTGACCAATGTCTCTGCTACCGGCATGGGATATTCATCCTTTGGAGTGGCTCTATTGAGATCTCGAAAATCTATGGCAACGCGCCATCGGCCATCCTTTTTCTGTACAGGCACTATATTGGAAATCCATTCAGCGTACCTGCACGGCCTGATGAACCCGGCGGTCAACATTTTCTCGACCTCTTTCTTGACTTCTTCTAGGATATCGGCCTTCATCTGACGTGCACGTTGCTGGAACGGCCGAAATCCTTTCTTGAGAGGGAGCCGATGCTTAATGATGCTCCTGTCTAACCCAGGCATATCTGTGTAATCCCATGCAAAGCAATCTGGGTATTCTTTTAACAGAGCTATCATCTGGCTCCTGAGATGTGGATCTAGCTTTTTGCTGATAAAAGTTGGTCGTGGCTTATCCCCAGGACCAATGTCAACCTCTTCTAGCTCATCAGCCGATGTAAACCCATACCCTAGCTTTCCGTCGCCTGCTAGATCGATGTTAAACACAGGCAAAACGTATGGTGAGGATAGTATGGGCCGATTGCTGGAATCGGCCCCCATTTTTATTGCATTGCTCAATGAAGGTTTACATCTTGTTCGTGCTTTACTACGACTACGCGGCATGCTTGAGACGAGATCATTACTTTTTATTTTTTGGGGCCGATCGCAGGGATCGGCCTTGCCACGTATGTCCATTGCCTTTGCTCTTGCTATACTGTCAGGCCGGCGGATAAGACCAGCCTCACCCCGTTTTTTGTCACTTCGATGCACTCACAGCCGTCCAAACTGATTCCGGAGAGCGGCTCTTGGCCTCCCGCTTCCCAAATGTTCATGCGAGCCGTTGATATTTCGGCTGAATCATCTGCATGGACGACCTCCACTTCATCTCCATCCCACTGTATCAAGCATTGGTGCATCATGGATGGAATGCAACAGTTAGCGTGGATCCAATCTCTCCCTAGCAGGACAGCGTAGGTGCTTTTGCTGTCGACGATGAAGAATGACGTAGGGATGGTCTTTCGGCCTACAGTTAAATCCACGTTCAGAACGCCTTGTGCTTCTGATGCTTGGCCGTTGAAGTCGTTCAATGTGACGTTGGTCTTGATCAGGTATGCGCTAGACCGTCCCAAACGACGTAGCATGGAGTATGGCATTATATTGACTGCTGCTCCCGTGTCGACCAGCATCTTGTTGACAGGCTGCCCGTTGATATAACCTCTCAAGTATAGGGCCTTCAGATGTCTGTAGCTCCTTTCTCGTGGCTTCTCGAAGATAACTGGCCGTGGGCCGCAGTCGAGCTGTGCTATAGGTGTCTCTTCTGTTCCTGGAGCGCAAAACTCCGATGGAAGAATGAACACCATGTTTGTGCCAGCCGATGTCTTATCATCGGCTTTCTTTTGTTTGGGGCGCCACTATTTTTTCTGTGGACGACCCTCCTCGTCCAGAGTTTGCTGAATTTTCGCGGCCAGATCAGGCCGCGCTTTCCTTAACGCGTGTAGGTATCGTCTCTCGGCTTCCTCTACGCTACGTAGTCGCTGAACCCTATGCTTTTGAGAATGACTGAGTCCATCAGGGCACCCCCTTGGCCGGTGGTATCTATCTTCTTCTTCATCGTCATCTTCTAACTCCTCGAGATCTTCCACCCGAGAGGACTCAGCTTGCTTGTTCCGAGATGGGAGAGGCCCTAGACGCTTGAACACTGACACGTCTCCTGCGTCCCTCTTTTTCCGTCTACACTCTGGGCAGTTGCCGATTGTAGGCAATCGGCTCATCCCTGAATCCCAACAATGCTTGAAGAAAGGACAATCCCAGTGTCTGTCCACGTCGTCTTGCTCTCTTGACTTCTCCTTGATGCGGCGCTCATATCTTTCGTCGTCTCGATCGTACCGACGATATTTCCTGTTATCCACGCTAGACCGACGATCTTTTTCGTCGTCGCTATCGTATCGCCGGCGCTGGTCGTACTGACGCTCATATTTGTTGAGGAGGTGCTCGAAGAGAGGTCGCTGGTATCGCACGTTCCTCACTTGCTCCTCTGTGATGTAGCGCTTGTCATTACGTTGGGGCCGGTCGCGTGGAACGGCCTCTTCTTTGTCCTTGCCACGAGAGCGGCTGCTCTCGTCTTTGTCCTTACCAGGGTGGTGCACAGGTCCTACCATGTTAATGCTGAACGAGAAACCTGGCTGGCACCTCCCAGGGTAAGTGCACTCCACCATGTTAACGGCAGGGAAGGGGTGTGTGTCAACTTTCATGGCGTACTGGTTGAAAATTAGACGGCCTTGTTCTATCGCCATTTGGATCTGCTGACGCCACACCCTGCAGTCGCTGGTAGTATGGGTGAACGAATTATGCCATTTGCAGTATGGCCTTCCGTTCATCTCTTGCACCGTAGGGATCTTATGGCCTTCGTGTAACTTCAGCTGCTTCTCCTTGAGTAAGAGGTCGAAAATCTGCTCAGCTTTGCTTACGTCGAAGTCAAACCCTTTTGCAGGACCTTGTGGTTTAACCCATTTGCAGGACACGGGTTTGCCCCCTGAGTCCATTCAGCCACAGCTACCTCCTGATCTCCCGTAGAGTCTTCATCTTCTCCTGTCTCTACCAGGACTACCGCGCGCTTGAACTTGTCCTGGTACAACTCTGGGTGGCGCTGTTCATATAACGATAATTTCTGAACCATATGCGCCAGTGAAGTGTACTCTGCTTGGGAAGCCATATCCTTGATCGGTGATGCGAGACCCACCACTGCCAGATCGACTGCTTCTTTTTCATTCATACGAGCCGAATAGCATCGGTTCCTGACGGCCCTGAAGCGCTGAATGTATTCAGATACCGTTTCTCCGCGCTTCTGTCGTATTTGTGCTAGATCGGCAATGCCAGCCTCGGAATCTTCTGAGTGATATTGCATGTGGAACTGTTCTTCCATCTGCTTCCAAGTCTGGATTGAATCTGGTGGCAGCGAGGTGTACCACCCGAAAGCCGATCCTGTGAGAGATTGCGCGAAAAACCTCACACGTAATGGGTCTGATGCTGAGATCATGCCCAACTGCGCCAAATATCGACTCACATGCTCAACTGAACTAGAGCCTTCCGATCCACTAAACTTGGAGAATTCAGGGAGCCGATATTTGGGTGGTAGTGGGATCAAATCGTACTCGTTGGGGTACGGCTTGGAGTAGCTGATTGCCCTCCTCTTCGGCACCATGCCGAACTGGTCCCTCAAGATTGCACTGATCTGATCCACGGTGCTAGCTGCAGGAGTTGAGCTTTGATGATTCGTTGGAGTGGCATACTTAGCTAGCCACGCCTGCTTCTCGGGATCCGATCCAGAAACCCCTCCCGCTGTTCCAGAAATCCCTCCTGTTGCAACCTGGTTCGTGCGCGCCCAGTTATTGCAGTCTGGCACATATGTGCACATGTATCCGTGCGGGATCTCCTTAGGCGGTTCATACAAGAACTGGTAATCACTAGGATCGCCACCGATCTTGTAGACGACGTATGCCGGTGAACTCGGCGATTACGGTCTTGCTAGCGCGAACGGCAGCGGTGGTCTGGTCTGGAACGGTATCTCTCCTTGGTGAGTCCCTAGGGCAGGTCCTGACGGAGAGTACTGATGCTTCATGATTTCCTGGACCACGCGCAGCGCGACACGCTCTAAGGCGTTCACCAGGCTCTCAGAGTGGCGGTGTAGCGAATGCGCTACCATGTGGTTAACCTCCTGACGTAGAGACCTGGTGCGTTCTTCTGAAGGAGTAGACAGATCCACTCCATCGAGAGCGCCTTCAGCTGAGAACCCTTTCCACCTGATGCCGTGTGAGCGGGTCCTTTGGAAAGAGCCGATGAGGTCAGTTTCGAAGAGAGCTTTGATCTCGTCGTACTTCTTCTTGTACTCCTCAGACAGGTCTTCATACGTAACTGGATCTTCCGCCATCTCTGATGCAGATGTTGATGCAGTTGATGTAGAAGAATGTCCCACCGGGCGTGCCAGAATGTGTTGACCACCAAAACCCACCGACGAGTAGCGACGGGCAACACGAAGAGCCGGGAGGCTCCCGGATCTGGTGGGCCCTGGTCCCTCGGGCGACGGCCCGCAAAGCTCCGGCACGCACGTCCGATGCTGGTGCAAGGGCGTGCCACCTGACCTATACCTGGTCAGGAAGGTGATGGATTGCTTCGACTAGTTTCCTGCATGGCATACACGTAAACATTAAATACGAGCCTCGATCGGCTCTCAGGTTGTCCTGTGAATCGGCTCAAGGAGCCGATCCACCCATGATTCGTATGAGATCTACGATAACATGGTGGTCCTGCTTGATCAATATTAAGTTAAAACGATCTACGACGATCTAGGGTTTTCACCACATAACCGGAACGTCCTACACGTAATTGAGCCTGGCAGACACGAAAGATGATAATAAACCAGTCCTAGACAAGGCCTAAAAACCAACGTGGAGTTGATTCCCGGAACATCTTCTCTAGGACTAGCAAACTATACCTTACGTGCTACTGGATCCTTCAACCCGTTTGCAAGGCCTAACTATGCAGATATCAAACTAATCCTTGAAGAACAAGGAGCGATCGTAACAGATCGAATATACTAAACAAGGACTAAGAAAGGTGTCACCCTTGCACCTAAGATCGGTACAAGGGTGGCTAGATATCCAGGGGTAGCATGACTAATCAAATACATCAAGAAAGTACCGGTGCTAACCGTAACATATCCATGATAACGGTGTTGCTCGCCATTAAAAAGGCTTCAGTACGAGCAACACATGAACAACGAATAAACAAGATTCTGCCTAGATCACAAGATGCGATCTAGGCAGCATAGCGCTTACCCGGAAGAAACCCTCGAAACAAGGGGTGGCGATGCGCCTAGATTGGTTTGTTGTGAACGTGATCGTTCTCTTTCTCAATAACCCTAGATACATATTTATAGTCCGTAGACTTTCTAACTTGGGAATAATCCCAACCGTGTACGAGCTAAACTCTATCTTTTAATCCTAACCGACACGTATCCTACTATATTTACAGATACACGGGCAATTTAGCCCAAACTCTTTATACAAGGCCGATTCATGAATATTTTCTACGCATATTTGTTAAGCCCATCTCAATCACGGCCCACCTCTGATTTGGTTAAAATCCGGTGATAACAGCTACATACGTTTATATTTTAAGTTGAGACTTGACATGCACATGCTTACATAACTACTCCACACATGGTTTATGCCATATTTTTAAATTAATTTTAGTATTGTTTTTTATTTTATTGCTGAAACCAGGTGTTGGCGCACCCAGGAGCCAAAAATTCGCGTTCTGCTTCACTGCTTGGAGTTTATTCTTTGGTTTTCTGATTGGAAGTTCCTTGTTGTGCTAGACTTCAGTTCTCAGTTATCTGCATTTCTGCATGATCAACACAACTCTGAAATGTCATGCATAAACATCTAAGTATCTTATAAACATCAACTTGGTTTGCAGTAGCTGGGAGAGATGGAGAGGGTAGATCCCTATACAATTAGGAGAATACACCAATCATCTTAGATTCTTAGTTACAGTCGAGGTGGACTTAGTAACTTTCAATCCATTGGAGCCTGGAGTACATTCACTTATCTTGTTTTGATGCTCCTGTTATAGATACTAACGAATGATTGAAGGGGAGCTTCATTTTGAAACAGTAAAATTTCAGGCAAATCAAAAAGTTGTTAATGTTAGCACCTTCCTTAGAAAGATTGAGGAAAAAGGGTAATGGAGGTGAATGGTCGGCCATTGGCATGTCACTGATGAACAGTGCCGTAACATGCGTTTCAGTGCGTTGGATCGAAAATGGATAGACAAGATTAAGCTCTATAGACGATGCACTGTAGATGATCATGTAGCAGATGTAGCGATGCATTGTAGATTTGTCCATGTAGCGATGTACTGTAGATTGTCCCTGTAGTGGCTACTGTTTATGTTCATCTGGTCATCCGTTTTCAATCCAACGATTAGAAAATTGACGCATGTTACAGCTGTTCATCGGTGACATGCCATATGCACGTCACCTGATCTCAGTCCATTGAAGATAACAAACAGGAACGTCGAGAAACTTCTGAGAATTAAGCGGTTCGTCTTGTATCCTGCATTTCGTTGCGGGCAATAAACTGACACTATCTATTAAGTTCCAAGTCAGATGGCTAATTTGTGTATCTGTCTCTTTGAATGGAGTTTCAGTGTCAAAACGAAATGATAAAGATTTCAAGTGCTTTAAGTTGTGATTATTTTGCACCTTGTTTTCACTTGTGATATCCTTTATTTTTTTGGTTCAGGAAGAGCGACATGTGTGACAAATTCAATGATAATATCCGTTCTCTGCAGGAGTACCTACCCAAGTTTTTGCAAGATCTACTCAAACTGAATAACTGATATACGACCATCTACTTCAGATCTGATGTACCAGTACTATCTTGAGCAGGTGCCTAATACCCAAACCACATTAAATGTTTATCACCTTTTGAACAAATCATTTGATACCAATGCGAAAAATTCCAAACTGAATGGTGGTTGGTATCTTGTGTACTTCATGCTCACGTATAAAGTATGACTAAGGGAGTGTTTGATAGATTGAACGGTGGTTTGTATCTCAAACAAAAAAGGAAACGTTGGTTGCACCTATGAGACCTGAACGAGGGCCATCCAGCTATGTCGTTTGTCGCTCGCGCACAACATGAAGCGGAGCATCATCAATTGTTTTTGTGGACCATAATCAAATATGACATGTCATGGTTAACTACTGGTCAAAAAGAAAAGGCCCCTTTCGTTCACAGCATTTGAAAAACATGGGACTGGAAAAAATGCAGGACTAAAATATCATGGCATGCAAAATCATATATGAATCGCAAAGGCAAAATCAGTCTAGAAAGTTGTTTGGCTGCGTCATAGGAAAAGACAGGAAATTTCTTCAGAGAATGATTGTGTGATGCCAGTCATAGATGCATAGGATTTTTTCAAAAGATCCAAACCGTCACTAAAATTTCTATGAAACTGTAGCGTAGAAAAACAATTCATAATTTTTTTGGAGGTCACATTCATTTAAACCAGATGGATTCTATGGAAAATAATTCCTATGAATTGAAATTTTGCAAAATTCCTTGGAAAATAGTTTGGACCATAGATGCCTACGGCCTACCCCATTGGCTGAATCAACGCAGCTTCCATCATCTGCCGAACGTGTAGATGTGGTATTTCAGGAACAAAGGGCTGCTATGTTGGTTAGGTGTGTTGGTTAGGTGTGCGGCAGTGCGGGAGTGCACACCAGCCACCCCGGGTTTGGGGCTCACGGAGTTTTCTTCTATAAAAATACCAACGCCTGCTAGTAACTGGGCTGGTCTTGTTTTTTGACATTTCAGTGTTCTCATTACACTTCCTTCAGCGCTGTACGAAGATTGGCACGCGGGAGTTGATCCATGTCCATACAAGTATGTATCATCTGCAGTTCATGCATGCTTACGTGGACCGATGTTTCTGCTTGGATCTATATCGGATGAGGATCTCGAGAAGTGGGTGTACTGGTCAACTGTCGATGCTTTTTCTTGCGGGAAGATCTTAATTTGCAGGAAATAGATCTCTTAATTAAGCTCAAAGGAAATTAAAGATCCATATTTGCCTTGCATGAAATTGACGATAACATGATACTCCGGTGATGGTGATGCTGACGCTGACGCTGATGCACTTCACGTGCATGTGCATCAACCATTCAACCAATCTTGATGAAGTGGCGCTTCTTGTACATGCATATTTTTCAGGTTGTTGGGCAGATCTGTGTGACACAGACGTTAATGGCGTCCTGATGTCGCATGCGCTTGTTCGTTGCATACTGTCACATGTGTATTGTGCACACCTGGCATATTCTTGAGAGCGGTAATTTTCCCGTTCCCTCTAGGTGCAAACCAATTCACTGTTGGATGGTTTGCAGGACACTAGCACCTCAGATCGCCAGAGTTTAAATTTCAGTTTTAATATTTGGTGTCTCATATAAGACGAAATATTATTTACTGCGAGACGACGTTTCTCTCAACATCGAGGCGACTATAGTGATTTAGTCAATCTCAAGATCCATCAAATCCGTTTTTGGACCCAGTCTCTTGGATGTGCTCACAGGATCAGGGTGTGCGTGCCTTCATAGCGGTGAATTCATATACATATTTGTAAGCGTCTACGTTTTTACTGTGGATATTTACTAGTCCTCAGCTAGCTTCGTGCTCACTTAAGTCCTACACCACTTAATTTGCATTGTGATTCGTGCTAATTATGAGTTGCAATTTCAAGACATCATCTGAGTGAGCACCAGAAAAGCAAAGCATTCTCGCATATTCTCCAAAAGGTTTTGCATTCACAAGTCTATCTTCTAGCGTTTTTCTTCAGAAAAGGAAATTCGCTCTTGATCCCATTTATTTATATATACAGTTAATTCTTCCACTGTTCCGTTTGTATTCCCGTCATGGCGAGCTCTGGCTTCAGCTGCAACTTAACAGCTGCCGCCTCTGCATGCCTTCCTCTAAGAAAGCCTGGTACCACTCCCTTCAAGACCAAACACGTCCGCCGTCGTCGCTCGTCTTGCAAAATCAGGGCAGGTAATGCCGGCGCCGGCGATGACGACGCCCTGGTACGGCGCAATATCGACCGCCGGGACGTGCTCCTCGCCCTCACCGGGTTCGCTGCCACCACGAGCAACCTCGGCCTCGCGGCGCTGGCCGCCGACGACACCGTGCCGGCCGTGTGCCTCACCCCGCCGATCACCAACGAGGTCATCAAGTGCGTTTCGGCCGACGGCTTCCAGTGCCCAGGCCCGTTCCGCCCCGAGGACGTCGTCGACTTCGCCGCGCTCCCACCGCCAAACGGCCCCCTGCGCGTGCGTCGGCCCGCGCACCTCGTCGCCGCCGACGAGGAATACGTGAAGAAGTACGAGGCCGGCATCCGCATGATGAAAGATCTGGACGACACCGACGACCCGCGCAGCTTCAAGCGGCAGGCGGCCATCCACGAGGCCTACTGCAACTTCCACTACAAGGTGACGGCGGCTGCGACGGCGGCTGCTGGTGCTGGGAGCCCGGCCACGGAGATCGACTTCGACGTGCACTTCTCGTCCATCTTCGCGCCGTGGCACCGGATGTACATCTACTTCTTCGAGCGGATCATCGGCGAGCTCGTCGGCGACAGCACCTTCGCGCTGCCGTACTGGAACTGGGACGCGCCCGACGGCATGATCCTGCCGGCGATTTTCAACAACGAGTCCTCGCCGCTGTACGACGCCAAGCGCAACCGGGAGCACGTCGACGCCGTCATCGACCTCAACTTGGGCCCGGGGAAGCAGAACGATCTTCCTGTCTGCAGCGACGACGCCTGCCTGAAGGCGACGAACCTCTGCAACATCTACCGCCAGATGGCCGTGGACACGGCGGCGCAGTTCCACGGCGACAAGTTCTGCGCCGCGCGCGTCATGTCCCCCGGGTCGCTGGAGAACGCGGCGCACACCGCGGTCCACATCTGGCTGGGCGACCCGCTGGCCACCAACAAGGGGGAGGACATGGGGGTGCTCGGCACGGCCGGGCGCGACCCCGTCTTCTACTCCCACCACGCCAACGTCGACCGCCTGTGGCACCTCTGGACCGCCGCGCTCGGCAACGAGAACTTCGTCGGCGCTAGCGCCGCCCAGTGGCTCGACACCGGCTTCGTGTTCTACGACGAGAAGAGGCGCCCCGTGCGCATCAGGATCCGCGACGTCCTCGACGCCGGCAGGCTCGGGTACGCGTACGAGGAGAAGGAGACGCTGGAGTGGCAGGACAAGCGGCCCACGCCTGCGGCCGGCATAGAGAGATCGGGAGCCAAGCCGAGCGTGCCTGCTGCTGCAACCTCCTTTCCCGTGGCTCTAAAGAATGGCGAGAAGAAGTACGTGACGGTGGAGAGGCCGGAGAAGGCCCGTGCCGGCGGTGGCAGCAGCAAGAAGGCTCCGGAGGTGCTGGTGGTGGACGTCACGATCGACCCTTGCGAGTACGCCAAGTTTGACGTGCTCGTCAACGTGCCGAAAGGCCAGGAAGCGCGGGTGGGGCCGCAGAACAGTGAGTTCGCCGGGAGCTTCGTGAACCTGCCGCACGGGGGCGGCGACGGCGGTGGCCGCGGCAGCATGGGGAGCTTGAAGCTGGCGTACCGGTTCGCGCTGCGTGAGCTCGTGGAGGACCTCGGGTGCGGCCGGGACCAGCTGCTGGACGTCACGCTCATCCCGGTCGCCGGCGAGAAGGTCGTCGTCGACGACGTGCGCGTTGAGCTCCTCGAATAGGACCTGAGGTCTGGGTGATCAAGTTAGCTAGCTAGATATCACTACTACAGATCGCGGCCTATTAATAACCCGTGATCCATGGAAATACCTTTCCGTATGCAATGCGGTCGAACGCTGACAAAACAAAACACGAATCATATGCTTGGTTTTCAGGCAAACCCTCAGAAACAAGGATCATCGTATAGGACCTTCATCTCTCACGACTACGGCATCGTGTGTGAACATTTTGCGACGAGTATTTAATCTTACACGTCTCTTCTCCTCTGCGGCCCTTAAATGGTACAATATGTAAAAGTCATGTGTCTAACTTTCGGTCGACGCGTGGACTCTATACCTTCCTCCGGTGTGCCACGCAACACCGAAGAGTCGGCTTCCTCGACCGTGCTACAAAAACCTCCCCGCCGCCGCAATGTTTGGCACATCCCACCATTACGGTAGCAGTTCACTTCATTGTGGTTCGCACTAAGAAGACCGCTCACCACTCATGCCTCGCGCAGTACCCGCCGGTGCAGCGTCGCTGTTTAGAGCCAGACCCCTCCGGTGGCAGAGAAGGTCCCTCTGGTGGCGAAGCAGCCCCTCAGATGGTGGAGGAGGCGCCTCACGTGGCGGAGAGGGCGCCTTCGGTGACCAAGGAGGAGCAGGAGCAGTCCGTCCAACTGACTAACAACTAAGATAACGAAGAAGGCGGAATGAACTCGGAGAACATGGAAGAGCGCGTGGAGATGGGCGGCAATGTTGTGGCTTCCAAATATGTGCACCACGAACTATCACAAAACGGTTTGTTCAAAGAGAATCGTATGCCGATGTCAGCTATGCTATGCAAATGGTTTTTGTCTACAAAATAGTTTGCAAATATTTTGGTCGTGAAATGTTCCTGCAAGTTCACTGATTTCGTTTGAAATGTGAAATCAAAATCTTCGCGCCGTTTACCTCCTCGCCTATAAAATGCATCGCTCACTCTTCCCTCCGGAGGCCTACCCACCTCTGCACCATGCCTCAATGTACAGCTAGGAAGAAACTTTCCTTGCAAAATCTTGTATAGTAATTTCATTTAACATTATTGTGATCTTTTGGAAGAGAGGCCCCAATCACCATTACGACGTAAGAAATGTAAGATCTTTGTTTGGGCATGATCATGCATCCCCAGAGGCCCATCGCAAGACAACTAAAGAAATTCTCAGGAAATATATGCATGGCACCAGAATTTTTTTCCACCATTGTTTTAATGCATAAATACAGATATAAATACAATAAGTTATAAGTTTAGAACACATTCAAATGTTCACAAGTGAGTTCACAAGAAGATCCGGGTTGCCGACACTTCTCGACAGATCCCCTGGCATGGGTCGTAATTAAGCTCGTGTACATGCCTCTCTTTTTCAGATGACTGTGGACAAGCCGGAGGCATTCCACGGCGGCAAGTTCTGCACAACATCTGGGTGGGGTAGGACATGGGGAACTTGAGGACGGCGGCGCGCGACCCTGTTCTACTCCATCCACTCAAATTTGGACTGCATGTGGCACCTGCGGAGCACCAAGCTGGGCCAGCCCGACCTCTAGCACCAGGAGTGGCTGGACACCAGCTTCGTCAGCGGCGGACCTACTTACGGGCATACCGTATATGGCATGGCATACCCCGAGGCCAGCTCACTTGCTTGTGCTGGCTTATGCAGGACACGTTGTTTCAAATACACTAGCTCTAATCTGCTAGCTCACGGAGTATTTGGCTCACTAAATAGGACTAATATTAGTGTGAGCGACAGACTTCAGAGCTAGCTAGTACTAGTATTTTCTAGCATCTAGCAGGAGTCGCATTAGAGCTAGACATACCTGGCCATGGGAAGCCCGGCCTGGCCCGGCCCAAAATTTCCAGGCTTAAGCCAGCCCGAGCATATCTATGGGCTGGGTCTGGGCTGAAGATTTAGGCCCAATGGCTGGGCCAGGCCTGAGCCTGAAAAATGCGTGAAATAGGAAAGCGGCTTGGCCCGAGGCCCGACGTGCTTTTGTAGTGATGGGCTGAGCTTGGGCCTGAAAGTTAGGCACGTTGGTTGGGCTGGGCCAGCCTAGGCCTAGTTTTTTGCGCCGGGCTTTTTTAGGCCCGGCCCGGCCCGAAGAATGGCAAGGTATAGAGCTAGGTCATGTACTAAGTAGTGTATTTGGCTCTAACTAAATAGGGCTAGTACTAGTGTGATACCTGTCATGGGTATACCTTTTCGGGTACCCATTATTGCTATACCTGGTGCAACTAATTATGAAGGTGGGCTAGCAGAAGGACTCGACAAGCTGGACCTGCACGTAATATTGATTTGGACTACATGAAAGAGAACTTCAATATGTAATAGACTAGGACTCCAATATATAAAGCTAGACAAGGGCACCCTTGGAGATATCGCAAAATATAGATCAAATTAGACTAGACACAATCCGCATAAGGCGGCACCCCGTAAACACATCTATCATATACTGGATTGCTAGCAGGATGTAGCACCATCCACCATGGGGACGTGAACCTAGGTACGTCGTTTGTCCGCTCGCTACCGGAATCTCAAATCATCGTCTTTCCCAAAACCTAAGTCCATAACCTTGGACATTGCCGGCGGTTGATGACCCACAAGTATAGGGGATCGCAACAGTCTTCGCGGGAAGTAAAACCCAATTTATTGATTCGACACAAGGGGAGCCAAAGAATATTTGTAAGCCTTAACAGCGGAGTTGTCAATTCAGCTGCACATGGAAACAGACTTGCTCGCAAGAGTTTATCAGTAGTAACAGTTTTTTAGCAGTAGCAGTGGTGAAATATCAGCAGCAGTGTAACAAAGATAACAGTAGTGATTATAGTAAACAACATGATTAAAGTACTGTAGGCACAGGGATGGATGAACGGGCGTTGCATGGATGAGAGAAACTCATGTAACAATCAAAGTAGGGAATTTGCAGATAGTAATAAAACAGTATCCAAGTACTAAACAATCGATAGGCATGTGTTCCATATTTAGTCGTACGTGCTCGCAATGAGAAACTTGCACAACATCTTTTGTCCTACCAGCCGGTGGCAGCCAGGCCTCTAGGGAATCTACTGGAAATTAAGGTACTCCTTTTAATAGAGCACCGGAGCAAAGCATTAACACTCCATGAACACATGTGATCCTCACTTCACTGCCTTCCCCTCCGGTTATCCCAATTTCTGTCACTTTGGGGCCTCGGGTTCCGGACAACGACATGTGTATACAACTTGCAGGTAAGATCATAAAACAATGAATATCATCATGAAACAATAACATGTTCAGATCTGAGATCATGGCACTCGGGCCCTAGTGACAAGCATTAAGCATAACAAGTTGCAACAATATCATCAAAGTACCAATTACGGACACTAGGCACTATGCCCTAACAATCTTATGCTATTACATGACCAATCTCATCCAATCCCTACCACCCCCTTCAGCCTACAGCGTGGGAATTACTCACACATGGATGGGGGAAACATGGCTGGTCGATGGAGAGGCGTCGGTGGTGATGATGGCGATGATCTCCTCCAATTCCCCATCCCGGCGGAGTGCCAGAACGGAGTTTCTGGTCCCGAGACGGAGTTTCGCGATGGCGGCGGTGTTCTGGATGGCTTCTGGCGATTTCGTCTAACCCCCGTGCGTTTTTAGGTCGAAGCCCTTAAGTAGTCCAGAGGGGGGCACCTGGGGCTGCCCGAGGCGCCGCCACCATTGGCCGGCGCGGCCCAGGGGCCTGCCGCGCCGCCTAGTGGGGTGGCCGCCTCGTGGCCCCCCTCCTTCTGGTCTTCTGGCTCTGTCCCTCTTCTATGAAAATAGGCCCATTGGAATAAACTCCGGGGATTTTCCTAAAAGTTGAGTTTCTGCACAAAAACAAGACACCAGGACAATTCTGCTGAAAACAGCGTTAGTCCGTGTTAGCTGTATCCAAAATACACAAATTAGAGGCAAAACAATAGCAAAAGTGTTCGGGAAAGTAGATACGTTTTGGACGTATCAACTCCCCCTAAGCTTAGCTTATTGCTTGTCCTCAAGCAATTCAGTTAACAACTGAGTACGATAAAAGAACTTACACGAACACATTTTTTCATATGATTTAAATATTCTCATGATATGGACAAGTACTTAGGCAATTCATAATAAGATACATGCAAATAAAATCATCTAATAGCTATGTCAATCATGGAAAAGGTACCAACAAATTAATAATAAGCATCATGAATCATGTCTATCAGCAGGATTGCAATGTTCATAAAAGGATATGATAAAGTGGTATCTCGCTTGCCCATATTTGTACAGCAAAACATAAATGCTCGGGCACCTTTGAAGTTCATGGAAAGACTAGAAGTAGAGATTGTCAAAGATAAAAGCATCAAAGCTATACCACAGTTAATCACATTTTGGGACAAGCATATTATACTAAGAATGACAGTTGTGCTCTCAAGAAAGTGCTCAAAGAAAGGATGGTGACTCAACATAAAAGTAAAAGATTGACCCTTCGCAGAGGGAAGCAGGGATTAACATGCGCTAGAGCTTTTCATTTTTAAATCAGGAGTAAAATTATTTTGAGAGGTGTTTGTTGTTGTCAACGAATGGTAATGGGTACTCCAACTACCTCGTCAACCAGACTTTCAAGAGCGGCTCCCATGAAGGACGTTATCTCTACCAGCAAGGTAGATCATCCCTCTTCTCTTTTGTTTACACACGTACTTTAGTTTTATTATGGGTGACACTCCCCCCAACCTTTGCTTACACAAGCCATGGCTAACCGAATCCTCGTGTGCCTTCCAACATTCTCATACCATGGAGGAGTTTCTATTTGCAAAATTAAGTTGCTTACTGATGAATCAGGGCAAAACATGTGAAGAGAATTATTAATGAAAGTTAATTAATTGGGGCTGGGAACCCCGTTGCCAGCTCTTTTTGCAAAATTATTGGATAAGCGGATGTGCCACTAGTCCATTATGAAAGTCTGTCAAAAGTAAATGACAAGGTTGAAAGATAAACACCACATACTTCCTCATGAGCTATAAAACATCGACACAAATTGAGAAGCATTTTGAAGGTTTAAAGGTAGCGTATGAGAATTTACTTGGAATGGTTTGAAATGCCATGCATAGGTATTTATGGTGGACACTCAGGAATAACTTGGTTTTTAGGGGTTTGGAAGCACGAGCAGCGTTCCCGCTCAGTACAAGTGAAGGCTAGCAATAGACTGGGGAGCGACAATCAAGAGAGCAGTAACTGTCATAATCATGCTTGCGGCAAAATAAATTAACATAGGCATAAAAGTGATACAAGAACTCTGAGGAAAAGTAAATCATCGAGGCTTAATTGACTTTTGTTCAGTCATATGCATGCGTGAGCATGTGCCAAGTCGATTCAAGTGAATTATTCAGAGGAGGATACCACAATGTCATACCTATTTATGAATAAAACAATGCAAGCAAACATCTATGACATGCTACTCATATTAATAAACTGGAGCTCAACATGAGAGATCATGAACTACTAGACTTTCTTAAATGACATATACCTCACATGAACCAATTAAGCATGCTCACATGGATGAGTATATGTACAAAAATGAAAACAAATAGAGTTCATACCAGCCTCTCACCACAGTCGAATTGTCGTAGATCGTCATTATTGCCTTTCACTTGTGTAGCTTGAATAATATGGAATGAAAACCAAGCTCCAGCCACCGGAGACCGCTGAACTCCATAATGAAGTTTACAAAACCAAAGAAGAACAACAAATATTTTTGGTGTTTTCGAATTGGAAACAAGAACAAAAGGAAACAAACAAACAAAGCAAAATCTTTTTGGATTTTCTTATAGCAAACCAACGATAGCAAATAAAGCAAAATAAAAGCAACAAACCAAAATAAACAAATGGTGAAGAGAAACAACAGAAATATTTTTGGTCTTTTTGTGTTTTAGGAAAGAAATAAAGCAAAAACAAGAAAATGAAAACTAAAAGAGTCACATAAACACAAAGCAGCAGAAATTCGTCAAACTTGACGGCAGTACAGTAAGCAATTTTTAAGAAATTCTTCCGCTGCTCGCGCTCGAAAAGTGTTCAACTAATGAAAGTTAGATAATAACCTGAGGAACATGCTAAAAAATTGGCTTCTTAAAATAACGTTCTGGCTGTTTTTGAGAATTTTTGTGGTATCAGTCCAGAATCTGTTTTCAGGCAACACTTCCCCAAATATCATCTCCCTCTTATTAGAAAATCACTTTAAGAAGCTAAACAAGTATGTACAAGTATCCAGCAACTATAATATGCAATGAATGAGTGATGCCGGTATACCTCCCCCCAAGTTTAGGCTTTTGGCCTAAGTGGAGATCAATCCCATGGTGCCCATGAAGTGGCACCTCCGTAGTACGACGAAGATGGATCCTGTTCTGGGTATGTGCTGGAAGACGCACCAGGATACGTGACGGTGTACCCGTAGGAGGGCTCGGCGTCCTCGGAGTCATGCTGCTGGTGGAAGCCATGTATCCTCAGTTGCTCATCCACCTCCTCCTTAGAGCGCGACCACGGTTTCCTGTGAATATCGAACAAAACTGTTTGCGGCAAAGGGATTTCCCTCTCATCCCCGTCAATAAACAACATTTTATAGACAATATTATCTAAACTAGAGTCAGTTGTAACAAATTGGTGACTCTTCATAGCAGCAATATCAAGCCTTATAGGAGTTAATTTCACATCAATAGGGTCAAGAGGAAGATCTAGATATGCTAAAATACGTGAGGCAACAATTCCTCCAAAAATAGGCCCCTTAGCGGACAAACGTCGGGCAACAAGAGCACCAAGATGATAAGGTGTTTTTCCAGTAAGTGCTGCAACTAAGAAAGCAAGATGATAGCTAGAAATGTTGCTAGTGTTCTCTGTAGGGATTCGTAGCATAGAAAACAAAAATTTTCCTACCGCGAGAACGCAATCCAAGCCAAGATGCTAGAAGATGGGAGCAACGAGGGGATGAACGAGACTAACCCTTGAAGAATTCCAAAGCCTACAAGAGGAGGCTCTCGTTGCTGCGGTAGACGATCACTTGCCGCTTTCAAAAGCGCGTAGAAGATCTTGACGGTGCCACAATCGGGCAACACCTCCGTACTCGGTCACACGTTCGGTGTTGATGAAGACGATGTCCTTCTCCCCGTTCCAGCGGGCAGCGGAAGTAGTAGCTCCTCCTTGAATCCGGCAGCATGACGGCGTGGTGGCGGTGGCGATGGAGATCTCCGGCGGAGCTTCGCTAAGCGTTGCGGGAGAGGTGGAGGAGAGAGGGACGGCTAGGGTTTGGGGAGAGGGGGTGGCCGGCCACTATGAGGGGTGTGGCCACGGTGGCTTTGGTGTGGCCGGCCCCCTCCCCTTGCTCCTCATTATATAGGTGGAACCCCCAAGTGTTGAACTACAAGTCTTCGAATAAGACCCCAACCCAAAACCTTCCATGTGTAGGGAAACCTACCCAAGGTGGGATTCCCACCTTAAGTGGGACTCCCACCCTTCCATGAGGGGGGGTGGCCGGCCCCCTTGGTGGAGTCCACCTGGGACTCCACCCCTCTAGGGTTGGCCGGCCATGGGTGGTGGAGTCCCTCCGGGACTCCGCCTTCCAAAGTGATTTCTTCCGGACTTTTCTAGAACCTTCCATAAATTCACCGAATCACTTTCAAACTTATAAAATGACTTCCTATATATGAATCTTATTCTCCGGACCATTACGGAACTCCTCGTGATGTCCGGGATCCCATCCGAGACTCCGAACAAAACTTCGAACTCCATTCCATATTCAAGTTCTACTAATACAACATCAAACCTTAAGTGTGTCACCCTACGGTTCGCGAACTATGTAGACATGGTTGAGAACTCTCTTCGACCAATAACCAATAGCGGGATCTGGAGATCCATAATGGCTCCCACATATTCAACGATGACTTAGTGATCGAATGAACCATTCACATACGATACCGATTCCCTTTGTCACGCAATATTTTACTTGTCCGAGGTTTGATCATCGGTATCTCTATACCTTGTTCAACCTCATCTCCTGACAAGTACTCTTTACTCGTAGCGTGATATGTGGTCTCTTATGAACCATTCATATGCTTGCAAGCTATTTAGACGACATTCCACCGAGAGGGCCCAGAGTATATCTATCCGTCATCGGGATGGACAAATCCCACTGTTGATCCATATGCCTCAACTCATACTTTCCGGATACTTAATCCCACCTTTATAACCACCCATTTACGCAGTGGCGTTTGATGTAATCAAAGTACCTTTCCGGTATAAGTGATTTACATGATCTCATGGTCGAAAGGACTAGGTAACTATGTATCGAAAGCTGATAACAAATAACTTAATGACGTGATCTTATGCTACGCTTAATTTGGTGTGTCCATTACATCATTCATATAATGACATAACCTTGTTATTAATAACATCCAATGTTCATGATTATGAAACTATAATCATCTATTAATCAACAAGCTAGTTAAGAGGCTTACTAGGGACTCATTGTTGTTTACATAACACACATGTATCAATGTTTCGGTTAATACAATTATAGCATGGTATATAAACATTCATCATAAACACAAAGATATATAATAACCACTTTTATTATTGCCTCTTGGGCATATCTCCAACAGTCTCCCACTTGCACTAGAGTCAATAATCTAGATTACACTGTAAGGTACCTAACACCCATGGCATTCTGGTGTTGGTCATGCTTTGCCCTAGGGAGAGCTTTAGTCAACGGATCTGCTACATTCAGATCAGTGTGTACTTTGCAATTCTTTACTTCTCCATCTTCGATGTACTCGCGAATCGAATGATAACGCAGCTTGATATGCTTCAGCCTCTTGTGTGACCTTGGTTCTTGTGCATTGGCGATGGCACCCATGTTGTGACAGTAGATGACTAGTGGGTCCAATGCACTAGGAACCACACCGAGCTCTACAATGAACCTCTTCATCCATACCGCTTCTGATGAAGCCTCTGAAGCCGCTATGTACTCCGATTCTGTTGAAGACTTCGCCACCGTGCACTGCTTCGAGCTTGCCCACCGATCGCATCACCATTCAATATAAACACGTACCTGCATCGTGACTTAGAGTCATCAGGATCAGTGTTCCAACTTGCATCGGTGTAACTAGTTACAACGAGCTCTTGGTCACCTCCATAACAAAGAAACATATCCTTAGTTCTTTTCAAGTACTTCAGGATATTCTTGACCGCTGTCCAGTGTTCCATTCCTGGATCACTTTGATATCTGCTAGTCAAACTAACAACATGTGCTATATCCGGTCTAGTACATAGCATGGCATACATGATAGAGCCTACCGCCGAGGCATAGGGGATCTGAATCATCCTTTCTCTTTCTTCTGCCGTAGCCGGACCTTGAGTCTTACTCAAGACCTTGCCTGGTAACATAGGTAAGAATCCTTTCTTACTTCCGTCCATTCCAAACTTCTTTAGAATCTTGTCCAGGTATGTACTCTGTGATAGCCCTATTAGACGTCTTGATCTATCTCTACAAATCTTGATGCCTAATATATACGATGCTTCACCAAGGTCTTTCATTGAAAAACTATTATTCAAATAACCTTTTACACTGCTTAATAGTTCTATATCATTCCCAATCAATAATATGTCATCTACATATAATATCAGGAACGCTATAGAGCTCCCACTCACTTTCTTGTAAATACAGGCCTCTCCATGACACTGTATAAACCCGAAGTCTTTGATCACCTTATCAAAGCGTCGGTTCCAACTTCTCGATGCTTGCTTCAGTCCATAAATTGAACGCTGAAGTTTGCATACTTTGTCAGCATTTTTAGGATCGACAAAACCTTTGGGTTGTACCATATACAACTCTTCCTCAAGGTCTCCATTAAGGAACGCCGTTTTGACATCCATCTGCCAAATCTCATAATCGAAAAATGCAGCTATTGCTAAGAAAATCCTCACAGATTTTAGCTTCACTATAGGTGAGAAAGTCTCATCGTAGTCAACACCTTGAATTTTTCGGAAACCCTTTGCGACAAGTCGAGCTTTATAGACAGTAATATTACCATCAGCATCTGTTTTTCTTTTGAAGATCCATTTATTCTCGACAGCCTTGAGGCTATCAGGTTAGTCTACCAAAGTCCACACTTTGTTATCATACATGGATCCCATTTCGGATTTCATGGCTTCTTGCCATCTGTTGGAATCTGGGCTCATCATCGCTTCTTCATACGTCGCAGGGTCTTCATCATTGTTGTCCACAATCATGACATTTAGACAATGATCATACCAATCCGGAGTGGCACGTTCCCTTGTCGATCTGCGAGGTTCAGTAGCTATCTCGTTCGAAGTTTCATGATCATTATCATTAACTTCCTCTGTTGCCGGTGCAGGCGGCACAGGAACAACTTCCGGTACTGCGCTACTTTGATTAACGAGTGAAGATTCAGTAATCTCGTCGAGTTCTACTTTTCTTCCAGTCACTTCTTTAGTGAGAAATTCTTTCTCAAGAAAGGTTCCGTTCTTAGCAACAAAGATCTTGCCTTCGGATCTGTGATAGAAAGTGTACCCTATAGTTTCCTTAGGGTATCCTATGAAGACGCATTTCTCCGCTTTGGGTTCTAGCTTGTTCGGTTGTAACTTTTTTACATAGGCTTCGTAAACCCAAACTTTAAGGAACGACAGCTTAGGTTTCTTATTAAACCATAATTCATATGGTGTCGTTTCAACGGATTTAGATGGTGCTCTATTTAAAGTGAATGCGGCTGTCTCTAATGCATAACTCCAAAATGATAACGGCAAATCAGTAAGAGACATCATAGAACGAACCATATCTAAGAGAGTTCGATTACGACGTTCGGACACACCGTTTCGTTGTGGTGTTCCCGGCGGTGTCAATTGTGAAAGTATTCCGCATTTGTTTAAATGCATGCCAAACTCATAACTCAGATATTCACCTCCGCGATCAGATCGTAGAAATTTAATCTTCTTGTTACGTTGATTTTCTACTTCACTTTGGAATTCCTTAAACTTTTCGAAAGTTTCGGATTTATGTTTCATGAAATAGATATACCCATATCTACTCAGATCATCTGTGAAGGTTAGAACATAACGATAACCACCGCGCGATGCTACACTCATTGGTCCGCACACATCGGTATGTATGATTTCCAATAAGTCAGTAGCTCGCTCCATAATACCAGAGAATGTAGTCTTAGTCATTTTTCCCATTAGACATGCTTCACATTTATCAAGTGACTCAAAGTCAAGTGATTCAAGTAATCCATCGGTATGGAGTTTCTTCATGCGTTTCACTCCAATATGACCAAGACGACAGTGCCACATATATGTAGAATTATCATTCAATCTAATTCGCTTAGCATCAATGTTATGAATATGTGTATCACTACTATCGAGATCTAACAGAAATAAACCATTCTTTTCAGGTGCTCGACCATAAAAGATATTATTCATAAAAATAGAACAACCATTATTCTCAGACTTGAATGAATAACCGTCTTGCATTAAACAAGATCCAGATATAATGTTCATGCTCAACGCGGGTACAAAATAACAATTATTGAGGTTTAAAACTAATCCCGAAGGTAGATGTAGAGGAAGTGTGCCGACATCGATCACATCGACTTTGGATCCATTTCCAACGCGCATCGTCACTTCATCCTTCAATAGTCTTCGTTTATTCTTTAGTTCCTGTTTCGAGTTACAAATATGAGCAACCGAACCAGTATCAAATACCCAGGTACTAGTACGAGAACCAGTAAGATAAACATCTATAACATGTATATCAGATATACCTTCTTTCTTCTTCTTGACAAGGCCGCTCTTTAGATCAGCCAAATACTTAGAGCAATTACGCTTCCAGTGTCCCTTCTGCTTGCAGTAATAGCACTCAGCATCAGGCTTAGGGCCATTCTTAGGTTTCACAGGAGGCGTGGCAGCTTTCTTGCCACCCTTCTTGAATTTACCTTTAGACTTGCCCTGTTTCTTGAAACTGGTGGTCTTGTTGACCATCAACACTTGGTGCTCTTTCTTGATCTCAATCTCAGCAGATTTTAGCATGGCGAAGAGTTCAGGTAACTCTTTGTTCATGTTCTGCATATTGTAGTTCATCACAAAGTTCTTGTAACTAGGTGGCAGTGATTGAAGGAAACGATTAATCCCCAGTCTGTTAGGAATCACTATTCCCAAGTCACTGAGTTTCTTCGCATGCCCGGTCATGGAGAGCATGTGCTCACTAACGAAGCTGCCTTCTTCCATCATGCAGCTGAAGAAGTGTTTCGATGCTTCATAGCATTCCACGGCCGCATGAGTTTCAAAGATAGCTTTCAGCTCATTGACCAACTCATGAGGATCGTGGTGCTCAAAACGTTTTTGAAGATCGGCTTCCAGACTGCATAGGATGGCACACTAAACTTGAGAGTACCGAGTTTTCCAAGTCACGTAAACATTCTTTACTTCATCGGTTTCAGTTTCTGCAGGAGGGTCACCTAGCGGTGCATCAAGCACATATTGCAGGTTTCCACCAGCGAGGAAAATCCTCACATGACGGAACCAGTCGGTGAAGTTGCTACCGTTGCTCTTAAGCTTTTCTTTCTCTAGGAACTGGTTAAAATTGATTGGGGACGCCATATCTACAACATATATTTGCAATAGTTTAGACTAATGTTTATGACAAATTGAGTTCAAATTTTAATTCAACAAAATTAAAAAACTAGGTGAACTCCCACTCAAAACAATATCCCTCGAATTGTCTTAGTGATCACACGAACCAAATCCACCACACCAAGTCCGATCATCACGAGACAAGATGTAACTTCAATGGCGAACACTCAAAGTGTTCATCATATCAATCATATGATTCATGCTCTACCTTTTGGTATCACGTGTTCCGAGACCATGTCTGTACATGCTAGGCTCGTCAAGGCAACCTTAGTATCCGCATGTGCAAAACTGGCTTGCACCCGTTGTATGCACTTGTTGATTCTATCACACCCGATCATCACGAGATGCTTCAAAACGACAAGTCTTGGCAACGGTGCTACTAAGGATGAACACTTTATTATCTTGATATTTTAGTGAGAGGGATCATCTTATAATGCTACCGTCGCGATCTAAGCAAAATAAGATGCATAAAAAGGATTAACATCACATGCAGTTCATATGTGATATGATATGGCCCTTTTGTCTTTGCGCCTTTGATCTTCATCTCCAAAGCACGGACATGATCTCCATCATCAACGGGCATGATCTCCATCATTGTCGGCGTAGCGTCAAGGTCAATGGCGCCGTCTTCATGATTGTACTCCCATGTAGCAACTATTACAACTTCTTTGAAATACTACTCAACATGAAATTTAAAGACAACCATAAGGCTCCTGCCGGTTGCCACAATACAATAATGATCATCTCATACATATTCATCATCACATTATGGCCATATCACATCACCAAACCCTTCAAAAACAAGTTAGACATCTCTAATTTGGTTTGCATATTTTACGTGGTTTAGGGTTTTCGAGTGAGATCTAATCTACCTACGAACATGAACCACAACGGTGATACTAGTGTTGTCAATAGAAGAGTAAATTGAATCTTCACTATAGTAGGAGAGACAGACATCCGCAAAGCCACTTATGCAATACAAGTTGCATGTCGAGCGTGGAGCAAATCTCATGAACACGGTCATGTAAAGTTAGCCCGAGCCGCTTCATCCCACTATGCCACAAAGATGCAAAGTACTCAAACTAAAGACAACATAAGCATCAGCGCCCACAAAACAATTGTGTTCTACTCGTGCAACCATCTATGCATAGACACGGCTCTGATACCACTGTAGGGATTCGTAGCATAGAAAACAAAAATTTTCCTACCGCGAGAACGCAATCCAAGCCAAGATGCAATCTAGAAGATGGGAGCAACGAGGGGATGAACAAGACTAACCCTTGAAGAATTCCAAAGCCTACAAGAGGAGGCACTCGTTGCTGCGGTAGATGATCACTTGCCGCTTTCAAAAGCGCGTAGAAGATCTTGACGGTGCCACAATCGGGCAGCACCTCCGTACTCGGTCACACGTTCGATGTTGATGAAGACGACGTCCTTCTCCCCGTTTCAGCGGGCAGCGGAAGTAGTAGCTCCTCCTTGAATCCGGCAGCACGATGCCGTGGTGGCGGTGGCGATGGAGATCTCCGGCGGAGCTTCGCTAAGCGTTGCGGGAGAGGTGGAGGAGAGAGGGGCGGCTAGGGTTTGGGGAGAGGGGGTGGCTGGCCACTATGAGGGGTGCGGCCACGGTGGCTTTGGTGTGGCCGGCCCCCTCCCCTTGCTCCTCACTATATAGGTGGAACCCCCAAGTGTTGAACTACAAGTCTTCGAATAAGACCCCAACCCAAAACCTTCCATGTGTAGGGAAACCTACCCAAGGTGGGATTCCCACCTCAAGTGGGACTCCCACCCTTCCATGAGGGGGGGTGGCCGGCCCCCTTGGTGGAGTCCACCTAGGACTCCACCCCTCTAGGGTTGGCCGGCCATGGGTGGTGGAGTCCGTCCGGGACTACGCCTTCCAAAGTGATTTCTTCCGGACTTTTCTAGAACCTTTTTAGAACCTTCCATAAATTCACCGGATCATTTTCAAACTTATAAAATGACTTCCTATATATGAATCTTATTCTCCGGACCATTCCAGAACTCCTCGTGATGTCCGGGATCCCATTCGAGACTCCGAACAAAACTTCAAACTCCATTCCATATTCAAGTTCTACTAATACGACATCAAACCTTAAGTGTGTCACCCTACGGTTCGCGAACTATGTAGACATGGTTGAGAACTCTCTCCGACCAATAACCAATAGCGGGATCTGGAGATCCATAATGGCTCCCACATATTCAACGATGACTTAGTGATCGAATGAACCATTCACATACGATACCGATTCCCTTTATCACGCGGTATTTTACTTGTCCGAGGTTTGATCATCGATATATCTATACCTTGTTCAACCTCGTCTCCTGACAAGTACTCTTTACTCGTAGCGTGGTATGTGGTCTCTTATGAACCATTCATATTCTTGCAAGCTATTTAGACGACATTCCACCGAGAGGGCTGATGACCCACAAGTATAGGGGATCGCGGCAGTCTTCGAGGGAAGTAAAACCCAAATTTATTGATTCGACACAAGGGGAGGTAAAGAATACTTATAAGCCTTAACAACTGAGTTGTCAATTCAGCTGCACCTGGAAAAGCACTAGTAATAGGGGTGATGTGAAAGTAGCAGTAATATGAGAGCAGTAGTAACAGTAACACAGCAGCAGTAATAGCAATATGAGAGCAATGGCACCGGAAAATAGTTGATACTACTTCCAATGACATGTAGAACAAGTATATGATGATGAGAGATGGACCGGGGTTCCCAGCGATCTACACTAGTGGTAACTCTCCAATAACAAGTGACAAGTGTTGGGTGAACAAATTACAGGTGGGCAATTGATAGGAATCAAAGCATTAAGCTAGAACATCAAGATTATTAATTATGTAGGCATGTTTTCCATATATAGTCGTACGTGCTCGCAATGAGAAACTTGCACAACATCTTTTGTCCTACCAGCCGGTGGCAGCCGGGCCTCAAGGGAAACTACTGGATATTAAGGTACTCCTTTTAATAGAGTACCGGAGCAAAGCATTAACACTCCGTGAAAACATGTGTCCCTCACATCACCGCTATCCCCTCCGGTTGTCCCGATTCTTGTCACTTCGGGGCCTTTGGTTCCGGACAGTGACATGTGCATACAACTTGTAGATACAATCTAAGCAATAAGTATAGAGCTTAAATCTAAGATCATGCCACTCGGGCCCTAGTGACAAGCATTAAGAATAATAAGATTGTAGCAACAATAACTTCACAAACTTTATAGATAGACTAATCATAATGTATCATCCATCGGATCCCAACAAACACAACACCGATTACATCAGATGAATCTCAATCATGTAAGGCAGCTCATGAGATCATTGTATTGAAGTACATGGAGGAGAGAATACCAACTAGCTACTGCTAGAACCCGTAGTCCATGGGGGAACTACTCACGGAGCATGATGGAGGCGGTGGCGTTGATGGAGATGGCTTCCGGGGGCACTTCCCCATCCCGGCAGGGTGCCGGAACAGAGACTTCTGTCCCCCGAATTGGAGTTTCGCGATGGCGGCGGCGCCCCTGGAGTCTTTCTGGAGTTTCGTCAATTCGTACTGCGTTTTTAGGTCGAAAGGGGTTTTATAGGCGAAGAGGCGGCGCAAGGGGGCGCCTGGGGGCTCCTCACCATAGGCTGGCGCGGGCCCAGGCCAGGCCGCGCCGCCTTATGGTGTGGTGGCCCTCTGGCCCCTCTCCGACTCTTCTTCGGTGTTCTGGAGCCTCCCAGGAAAAATAGGGTGTTTGGCGTTGATTTCGTCCAATTCCGAGAATATTGCCCGAACAGCCTTTCTGGAACCAAAAACAGCAGAAAACAGGAACTGGCACTATGGCATCTTGTTAATAGGTTAGTTCCGGAAAACGCATAAAAACATTATAAAGTGCAAGCAAAACATGTAAGTATTGTCATAAAACAAGCAACGATAGAAATTATGGATACGTTGGAGACGTATCAAGGGCCCAGAGTATATCTATCCGTCATCGGGATGGACAAATCCCACTGTTGACCCATATGCCTCAACTCATACTTTCCGGATACTTAATCCCACCTTTATAACCACCCATTTACGCAGTGACGTTTGATGTAATAAAAGTACCTTTCCGGTATAAGTGATTTACATGATCTCATGGTCGAAAGGACTAGGTAACTATGTATCGAAAGCTGATAGCAAATAACTTAATGACGTGATCTTATGCTACGCTTAATTTGGTGTGTCCATTACATCATTCATATAATGACATAACCTTGTTATTAATAACATTCAATGTTCATGATTATGAAACTATACTCATCTATTAATCAACAAGCTAGTTAAGAGGCTTATTAGGGACTCATTGTTGTTTACATAACACACATGTATCAATGTTTCGGTTAATACAATTATAGCATGGTATATAAACATTTATCATAAACACAAAGATATATAATAACCACTTTTATTATTGCCTCTTGGGCATATCTCCAACATTCTCCCTACCAAGAATGCTAGCTAGTAGCAAGATAGTAAGCGAAATATCTAATGGCAGGGAGTTGAATGTTTCTTATCTTACCACGCTGAATGGTGTGGCTGTCATCATTGGTGACTTCTCGATAGAGCTCCGCCAAAGTCTTGGGACTCTTCTCAATCTTCTTCGCTGTACCTACAGGGGCAATATCCAATGCAGTACAAAAATCGTTCAACTTCATAGTAATAGGATTATCATAGATCCTGAATGTAATTGATGGTTGGTAGTGTTTGTTGTTGAACTGAAAGCTCTCAACAAAGATTTTAGTTAGCATGTAGTATTGATCCCTCTCATCTTCCATATAGGTGGTTAAGCCCACATTATTGATGAGGACCAAGAAATCATCCAGCAGCCCTGCATTACTCAAAAAGTTATAACATGGAAAAGATGAAGCATTAGGGACTCCATTATCCTCTTCAACTTCGAAGCTCGGTGCGATGATTATCCTCATTATAGGATCGTCTAATTCGGGTGGGTGCCCTTGAGGGCCTCCCCGTGCTTGTCGTCTCTCTTTCGAACATCTCTCCAAAGGTATGGTTGTCCATCTTCCTTTTCTGAAATTTTTCAACAAACATTATAAAATTTGATTTGGAGACATATAATTGAGGGAAACTACTATAGGAACTTGGTAGAGTACTAAACATGCATCACAACTAATTTTTACAACTTAGAACAAGCATGCAAGCTCACTTAACATATTACCTACAGCAGCAAAATATTCAAGATATACTCAACCAAACAAAATTCTAATTGGATAATTGAAGGAGTCACATACCGGAGAGCAAATGTGCCAAATTTCAGACAGAAATCTGGGCTGAGGAAAGAGATCGAGAAATCCTGAGCTCTTGAGCAAAAACGCGATTGAGAGAAAGTTGGTACGAGTTTTTTCGGGAGAGAGAGTGAGATGGGAGAAAGAGATGAGTTAGTGGGGCAAGGAGGGGCCCACACCACAGGGTGGCGCGCCCCCCCTCCTTGGCCACGCCGGCACATGGGGGGCAGCCCTGGGGTGCCCCACTGGTCATCCCCAGGTGCTCCCAGATGGCTCTTTGAAAAATAAGACCAACGGTATAATTTTTGTGAATTTTTGAAAACTTTGAAAAATGCACATTTCTGGGTATTAAAATTATTATTACTGGGCAGAAAAAGATTTTCAAATCTCTAAATAACTAAAGAACTTTGCAAAACAAATAGTACTACAGCAAGTAAAACAAGTGGAGGAAGAAAGAAATGTTGTTTAGTTCCTCTATGCATATAAAATGTATTTGTTAACAAGGTTGATCAAGTCTTGCCACCAAATAAATTTTACATGGCATCAGATGAAATAAACCTCAAATCAATCATGTTACCTTTTATTGTATTGATATAGATACAATCATAATATTTTGATATCCTTGTTTAGGCTAATATATTAGACAATCAATAACTCCCACTTTGATAGTTCTCACATTAGAAATTGTATTAACTCCACATACTTTATCAATCCTATTGGGAAAATAAACAGTATGATCCATGTCATCAACATTGAAAGTAACATTTCCTTTATTGCAATCAATAACAGCCCCTGCGGTGTTAAGAAATGGTCTCCCAAGAATAATAGACATATTATCATCTTCAGGCATTTCCAACACAACAAAATCAGTTAATATCAAGCAATTATTAGTAACTTGAACAGGGACATTGATACGTCTCCGACGTATCGATAATTTCTTATGTTCCATGCCACATTATTGATGATATCTACATGTTTTATGCATACTTTATGTCATATTTATGCATTTTCCGGAACTAACCTATTGACGAGATGCCGAAGTGCCAGTTCCTGTTTTCTGCTGTTTTTGGTTTCAGAAATCCTAGTAAGGAAATATTCTCGGAATTGGATGAAATCAACGCCCAGAGTCTTAGGATTGCATGAAGCTTACAGAACACCCGAGAGCCGCCAGAGAGGGGCCACAGGGGGCCCACACATGGTGGCGGCGCGGCCCAGGGGGGGCGCGCCGCCCTAGTGTCTGGTGGCCCCAGACCCCTTCTGACGCCGCCTCTTCGCCTATAAGAAGCCCCTGACCTAAGTCTTCGATACGAAAAAGCCACGGTACGAGAAACCATCCAGAGCCGCCGCCATTGCGAAGCCAAGATCTGGGGGACAGGAGTCTCTGTTCCGGCACGCCGCCGGGACGGGGAAGTGCCCCCGGAAGACTTCTCCATCGACACCACCGCCATCTTCATCAACGCTGCTGTCTCCCATGAGGAGGGAGTAGTTCTCCATTGAGGCTAAGGGCTGTACCGGTAGCTATGTGGTTAATCTCTCTCCTATGTACTTCAATACAATAATCTCATGAGCTGCCTTACATGATTGAGATTCATATGATGATGCTTGTAATCTAGATGTCATTATGCTAGTCAAGTGGATTTTACTTATGTGATCTCCGGAGACTCCTTGTCCCACGTGTGTAAAGGTGACAGTGTGTGCACCGTGTGGGTCTCTTAGGCTATATTTCATGAGAATCACTTATTCACTGAGTTATGATTTGAGTTGGATGTCTCTATGAAATTGTGGTGTGTTAGTACCTCCTATGAATGCTCAAAGTGACAGCGTGGGGTGTTCATTAGTACTTGGGAATACATCTTTAAGGTTTGCCTACATGATGAATTAGAGTTCGTTATCTTGCCAGAGAGTAATTCGGAATAGCATAGTGAAGTGCTTATATTTATATTCCTTTATGATTGCAATGTTGAGAGTGTCCACTAGTGAAAGTATAATCCCTAGGCCTTGTTCCTAAATACTGCTATCGCTGCTTGTTTACTGTTCAACTGCATCTGTACTGCCTGCAATATTACCACCATCAACTACACGCCAGTCCTGGACAGCAAAGCACTTTTCTGGCGCCGTTACTACTGCTCATACTTATTCATACCACCTGTATTTCACTATCTCTTCGCCGAACTAGTGCACCTATTAGGTGTGTTGGGGACACAAGAGACTTCTTGCTTTGTGGTTGCAGGGTTGCATGAGAGGGATATCTTTGACCTCTTCCTCCCTGAGTTCGATAAACCTTGGGTGATCCACTTAAGGGAAACTTGCTGCTGTTCTACAAACCTCTGCTCTTGGAGGCCCAACACTGTCTACAAGAATAGAAGCACCCGTAGACATCAAGCACTTTTCTGGCGCCGTTGCCGGGGAGGAAAGGTAAAAGGTACTCACACTCCGGATCTCGGCTACTAAGCTATTTTCCGGCGCCGTTGTAAGTACTCGAAGCTATTTCCTTTAGATCCTGCAATTGCATCTTTTTGTTTCTTGTTTTACACTAGTTAGGCATAATGGAAAACAACAAAAATATGAGAGATCTTTATGAACTTTATCTTGAATTAGGACATGATGTGTTTGAAGAGAGAATTAGAAAACCCATGGAACTTTATATGCATGCTAATGGGAATGTTATTAATATGAATGCTTTGAACAGTATTGTTGCTAATGCTATGGAAAATTCTAAGCTTGGGGAAGCTGGTTTTGATGAGCATGATATTTTTAGTCCCCCAAGCATTGAGGAGAAAATTTTCTTTGATGATACTTTGCCTCCTATTTATGATGATTATAATGATAATAGTCTTTTGGTGCCGCCTGTTATGGAGGATAAATTTGATTATGATTACAATATGCCTCCTATATATGATGATGAGAATAATAATGATAGCTACTTTGTTGAATTTGCTCCCACTACAACTACTAAAATTGATTATGCTTATGTTGGGAGTAGTAATAATTTTATGCATGAGACTCATGATAAGAATGCTTTGTGTGATAGTTATATTGTTGATTTTGCTCACAATGCTACTGGATATTATTATGAGAGAGGAAAATATGGTTGTAGGAATTTTCATGTTACTAAAACACCTCTCTTTTTGCTGAAAATCTTGAAAGTGCACTTGTTTTATCTTTCTATGCTTGTTGCATTATGCTTCTTGAACTTGTTTATTTACAAGATTCCTTTTCATAGGAAGCATGTTAGGCTTAAATGTGTTTTGAATTTGACTCTTGATGCTCTCTTTTGCTTCAAATACTATTTCTTGCGAGTGCATCATTAAAACTGTTGAGCCCATCTTAATGGCTATAAAGAAAGAACTTCTTGGGAGATAACCCATGTGTTTATTTTGCTACAGTACCTTTGTTTTATATTTGTGTCTTGGAAGTTGTTACTACTGTAGCAACCTCTCCTTATCTTAATTTTGTTGCATTGTTGTGCCAAGTAAAGTCTTTGATAGTAAGGTTGATACTAGATTTGGATTACTGCGCAGAAACAGATTTCTTGCTGTCACGAATCTGGGCCTAATTCTCTGTCGGTAACTCAGAAAATTATGCCAATTTACGTGAGTGATCCTCAGATATGTACGCAACTTTCATTCAATTTGAGCAAGTCTGGTGCCTCAATCAAATTCGTCTTTACGGACTGTTCTGTTTTGACAGATTCTGCCTTTTATTTCGCATTGCTTCTTTTGCTATGTTGGATGGATTTCTTTGTTCCATTAACTTCCAGTAGCTTTGTGCAATGTACAGAAGTGTTAAGAATGATTGTGTCACCTCTGAACATGTGAATTTTGATTATGCACTAACCCTCTAATGAGTTTGTTTCGAGTTTGGTGTGGAGAAAGTTTTCAAGGGTCAAGAGAGGAGGATGATACAATGTGATCAAGAAGAGTGAAAGCTCTAAGCTTGGGGATGCCCCGGTAGTTCATCCCTGCATATTTCAAGAAGACTCAAGCATCTAAGCTTGGGGATGCCCAAGGCATCCCCTTCTTCATCGACAAATTATCAGGTTCCTTCTCTTGAAACTATATTTTTATTCGGTCACATCTTATGTACTTTACTTGGAGCGTCTGTGTGCTTTTGTTTTTGTTTTTGTTTGAATAAATGCTTGTGTGGGAGAGAGACACGCTCCGCTGGTTCATATGAACACATGTGTTCTTAGCTTTTAATTTTCATGGCGAAGGTTGAAACTGCTTCGTTAATTGTTATATGGTTGGAAACGGGAAATGCTACATGTAGTAATTGGTAAAATGTCTTGGATAATTTGATACTTGGCAATTGTTGTGCTCATGTTTAAGCTCTTGCATCATATACTTTGCACCTATTAATGAAGAAATATATAGAGCTTGCTAAATTTGGTTTGCATAATTGGTCTCTCTAAGGTCTTGATAATTTCTAGTAAGAGTTTGAACAACAAGGAAGACGGTGTAGAGTCTTATAACGTTTACAATATGTATTTTATGTAAGTTTTGCTGTACCGCTTCATACTTGTGTTTGTTTCAAATAGCCTTGTTAGCCTAAGCCTTGTATCGAGAGGGAATACTTCTCATGCATCCAAAATCCTTGAGCCAACCACTATGCCATTTGTGTCCACCATACCTACCTACTACATGGTATTTCTCCGCCATTCCAAAGTAAATTGCTTGAGTGCTACCTTTAAACAATTCAAAATTTATCACCTCTGATTTGTGTCAATGTTTTATAGCTCATGAGGAAGTATGTGGTGTTTATCTTTCAATCTTGTTGGGCAACTTTCACCAATGGACTAGTGGCTTCATCCGCTTATCCAATAATTTTGCAAAAAGAGCTGGCAATGCGATTCCCAGTCCCAAATTAATTAACAAAAATAGACACTCCTCCATGGTATGCGATTGTTGGACGGCACCCGAAGGATTCGGTTAGCCATGGCTTGAGAAAGCAAAGGTGGGGAGGAGTGTCATCATAATAAAACTAAAATAAAAGACACTCCTTCATGGTATGAGATTGTTGGCAGGCACCCGAGGATTCGGTTAGCCATGGTTTGTGAAAGAAAGGTTGGAAGGAGTGCCACCCAAAAATAAAAATAAAATGGGAGCCGCTCTTTGAAGGTTTGTCTGGCAAGGGGGTTAGAGTACCCACTACCATTCGTTGACAACAACATACACCTCTCAAAACTTTACTTTTATGCTCTCTTGATGTTTTCAAAACAAAAGCTCTAGCACAAATATAGCAATCAATGCTTCCCTCTGCGAAGGGCCTTTCTTCTACTTTTATGTTGAGTCAGTTCACCTATTTCTCTCCATCTCAAGAAGCAAACACTTGTGTGAACTGTGCATTGATTCCTACATACTTGCATATTGCACTTATTATATTACTTTATGTTGACAATATCCATGAGATATACATGTTATAAGTTGAAAGCAACCGCTGAAACTTAATCTTCCTTTGTGTTGCTTCAATACCTTTACTTTGAATTATTGCTTTATGAGTTAACTCTTATGCAAGACTTATTGATGCTTGTCTTGAAGTACTATTCATGAAAAGTCTTTGCTACATGATTCATTTGTTTACTCATGTCATTTACCATTGTTTGGATCGCTGCATTCATTACATATGTTTACAATAGTATGATCAAGGTTATGATGGCATGTCACTCCAGAAATTATCTTTGTTATCGTTTACCTGCTCGGGACGAGCAGAAACTAAGCTTGGGGATGCTGATATGTCTCCGACGTATCGATAATTTCTTATGTTCCATGCCACATTATTGATGATATCTACATGTTTTATGCATACTTTATGTCATATTTATGCATTTTCCGGAACTAACCTATTGACGAGATGCCCAAGTGCCAGTTCCTGTTTTCTGCTGTTTTTGGTTTCAGAAATCCTAGTAAGGAAATATTCTCGGAATTGGACGAAATCAACGCCCAGAGTCTTAGGATTGCATGAAGCTTCCAGAACACCCGAGAGCCGCCACAGAGGGGCCACAGGGGGCCCACACATGGTGGCGGCGCGGCCCAGGGGGGCGCCGCCCTAGTGTCTGGTGGCCCCAGACCCCTTCTGATGCCGCCTCTTCGCCTATAAGAAGCCCCTGACCTAAGTCTTCGATACGAAAGAGCCACGGTACGAGAAACCATCCAGAGTCGCCGCCATCATGAAGCCAAGATCTGGGGGACAGGAGTCTCTGTTCCGGCACGCTGCCGGGACGGGGAAGTGCCCCCGGAAGGCTTCTCCATCGACACCACCGCCATCTTCATCAACGCTGCTGTCTCCTGATACGTCTCCGACGTATCGATAATTTCTTATGTTCCATGCCACATTATTGATGATATCTACATGTTTTATGCACACTTTATGTCATATTCGTGCATTTTCTGGAACTAACCTATTAACAAGATGCCGAAGTGCCGATTCTTTGTTTCGCTGTTTTTGGTTTCAGAAATCCTAGTAAGGAAATATTCTCGGAATTGGACGAAATCAACGCCCAGGGTCCTATTTTGCCACGAAGCTTCCAGAAGACCGAAGAGTCAACGAAGTGGGGCCACGAGGTGGCCAGGAGGGCAGGCGGCGCGGCCCCACCCTTGGCCGCGCCGACCTGTCTCCTGGGCCCCTCGCGACGCCCCCTGACCTACCCTTCCGCCTACAAATAGCCTTCGTCGCGAAACCCCCAGTACCGAGAGCCACGATACGGAAAACCTTCCAGAGACGCCGCCGCCGCCAATCCCATCTCGGGGGATTCAGGAGATCGCCTCCGTGTAACATCCCAAGTTTTCAATAAAAAGGAACAAGAGAAAAATTCAAGAATCCAAAAATCAGAGCCAACAAAAAACTTTTTCTCATCATATAGGACTATGCATATTAGCTCACCTTATTAATTTATTTGAGTGTGCTCTTGCCATGATGCTTGTTTGTGTGTTAGTCTCACTCTAAAACCCTAGCAATGATCACTTGATCAACCAAAGTCAAATAAAAGTAAAATAGAAAAGAACTTCTAAAAAATCAACTTCACACTCACATATGGCCTATGCCATTTTTACAAATCTTTGATCTAGGCCATTTTGGTTTGCACCATTAGTTGTAAATGGATACTAAACACCTTTTAACACTTAAAGAATCAATCAAACTCAATTCAAAACAAAATTGAATCAAAATGGAGCTCACATGTGATTATGGTCATATGTGCCATTTTTACCCGGATGCCCACTTTGAGCCCCCGGATTTTCACTTTTCACTTCTACACTTGGTCAAACCTTTTCACCTCATCCAAGACAACATCAAGCACTTCAACTTTGCCCAAAACCATCACCCCAAATTCTTTGCCAAATTCAAATGAGAAGCAAGCAAAGTTGGAACAAACTCACATATGCAAGATCATATGCAAAATGTGATTTTGCATCTCAATTCTATTTTGACCACCACCACCACCAAAATGTTCCATTTAATATATGTTTACAACCCACCAAAAAGATTTTCAAAATTCAAAAATTAATTTCTTGCGGGCATTTGATCGAACAGTTTGCAGGCAGGGGTATAATTGTTGCCCATACTGAAAATTGGAGAGGACCAAGTCCAACCTAAGCCACCACAGCAACCCCTGGACCCTCCTCTCACTTCACAACATCAGTTCCACCACTTGCACTGGCCATTGTTTGATTTAATCAACCAAACCATGCCATGCCGTGGCATGGCATGCCACCATCATGCCACCATTGCCTCTGGCCACCTCTGGCCCGAACCCTCATGTCCACTGGCTTCCTCTCACCTCCCTGGAGATGCTCATGCCATCCCTTGACCGAGACCGAGCTCGCACGCATCAGCACACGAGCGCCCAGACACGCCCAGAACTCGCCCATGCCGCGCCAGAGCGCGCATGGCGTTCACCCTGGACGCGCCAGAGCGCGCTGACGCCCACGTCCTTGCGCCACCTCGACCCCTCCTCTCAGCACCAGTCGACGCACGACGGCTCACTGGACCGCCTGGACACGCCCACTAGCCCGCGGGAACGTCAGCCGTGACGACCACGATGACGCCTGTCCGCCATGGCCCGAGCACTCCCGTCAAGCGCACCATCGCTGCAGAGCCTCGGATGCGCCACGATCACGCGCGTCAGCCTCGCCAGGACGCCAGCCACCGTACGCGCCCACGCCTTGCCCCTTCGCAGCCCTGGACCGACGTCGACAACGGCGACCCTAGCTCCGCCCCACTGCCACCTCTCGCCGCTATAAAAGGAGGACTCCTCCTCTCAATCCGAGCACACCAATCGCTTCCCCTCATCCTCACAGCTCTCCTCGACCTCTCAATTTCACCAAGTAGCCACCCCACTGCTCCAATCGCAAGATCGCCGCCGCCGCCAGTACACGGAGTTCGCCGGAGCAGGAGGCCGCCATTGGAGACGCAACTGCTTCCAGGCGCTTCCTCATCCACTCCAACGTTGCTGCGCACATCGCCGACGACCGCCGGAGCTCCGACGAGCTCGCCGACCCCCTACCGCCGCCGCCAGTGAGTCCCTCGCTCGTCGTCGACGACGACGCTTCTCGACCGTGCGATCGCGTTCTAATCGCACGGCTCTCCTCTCCCCGTACCGCTTCGGGCGTTACAGCCCACAGACAGGTGGCCCCCACCTTGTCAGCTGGCCCGCTGCGCTGGACGCAGTACTGGGCCGGCCCAATTCCCTTTTTCTCTGCAGCCCAGCTAGTTTCCCGCGCCAGCCCACAGTTTGAATTCAAATTTGGAAAATAGAAAAATACTCTAATCTGATGCAAACTTTGAAATTCAATAGGGACAAATCTACTTGGCCAAAATTTTCAAACTTGATATTTTTGGAAAGCTTAGGATTTTATCTACACAATGACACTGGATAGAACCCTAGATCTAGTGTAGAATTAAAGTGACAAAATAAACAAGGCAGGGACTTTTCTGCTTATTAAAAATTCTTAAAAATCAACCATAAATGCTTTTCAGATAATTCCACCTCCAATAATTCACTTTTCAATTATACTAATTGTTTCTACAAAAATATGCCATGCTTCCTTTGAATGATCATGGTTTAGTTGTTTTAAATGACTTTATGGCTATTTCTAGTCAAAGATATTGTCCAAAACTATTAAGAAATCTTAGGGGAGAGTTTCTCTCATTTAAATCTTTTCACCCCCAATTCCAATTGAAGTAGAGACTCTGGTCATTTAGGTCTCATAGGAATTGTTGGTGATTTTAAATCTTTGATATACTAGAATTAAATTGTATGAGGTGCTCACCTCATTTAAATCATTTTCTCAAAATGATAAGTGTGAAGAGGTTGCTTGGGTCAACCTAGGTCACATATTATGCATAAGAGAAATTAAATCTTAATTAGATAATGAGAGGAAATTATTTCTCTGAATCATTCAAAGTAACATTTAAGTTTAGCATGAGAGGAAAGTATTTTTCTTAATTGATAAGAAGAACACACCCACCAACTCAATATTAATATGTGATGCTAGTTTAAGTGTGTGAACCATGTTTGTGTCTAGTGTAGTAAATTAGTTTGGTGTGATGATTGTGTACTCCGTATTCGTATTTTAGACGCTAGTACCGAGGAGTACCAGGAGGAGGAGGTCTACTTCCAAGGAGAAGAAGACCACTTTGACCAATTCCCCAACCAAGGCAAGATAATACTCTTGCAAAGTGCAAGCTCACCATGAGCAAAGCATTACCCATTTACTTAATGTTTACAATCCTACTTCCCAGTTTTTACTTTACAAGTTTTATTTACTCTTGTTTTATCAAAGTATTTTTTTTTGATTTATGATTCACTTGATTTGTACTGAGTTAGTACAAGAGTATCAAACTTAGCCTAGAAGCAAAGCAAGTACTTAGCACCCCTCATACATAGTTGCTAGTGCTAAATTAAAAATGACTACTCTAGATGGGAACATGTGTTTATGAAATGAGGATGGTGAAAACCTTGGAATGATGAGTCATTTCCATTGAAAGATTTTTGAAGGTGAATATGACATGAAATTTTGACTTGGTGAGTTTGGGCTAAAAACTGATGATTGAGTTGGATGCGATACCTTACCAACTTTAAGTACCCCCACAATACCTGATTATGGGTAAGGCTTAGCTGGAAATTTATGTATCTTAGTATGGGTTCCCTCTGAACACACGTCATAGGGGTTACGCTTGAGGCTGCCTCCGTTGTTGAGAAATGATGTGAATTGAGGTGAATTGTACGGCCAAGCCCTGTGCAGTTCCCGGGTTAATAGCTGGTTTTCACCGGGAGGCCAAGCTCATGGGGAGAGGTGCCTATACTAGGGTGTGTAATCCGCGTACTGAGTTACGATTATTCGGGGTTTTATCCCTGACGGATGTAATCAAATGTTGTGGCACAAGTGTGCAACCTCTGCAGAGTGTAGAACTATTCGAATAGCCGCGTCCGCGGATATGGACGATTGGAAAGGCCATACTGTTTCCGTCATCAGAATTTATATCCTTGTGACTGGTGTTTTTGAACTTGAACTTGAACGGTGACTTTGAATTTGAATCACAACTGAGTTGTGGGAATGACACTAATGTTCCCACTTGAGTTAGTTAGCACATGAGGAGTTGTTTACAAAAATGTTTCTAAACTAAAATTGGCTTTATGCAAATAAACTTAGAGCTTAGAACACTCTCAAATAGTAATGTTAGTACTTACTTTAGTATTAGATTGCGAGTACTTAAAGTACTCACGGCTTTGTCCCTGGCTATTCAAATGGCCAGAATATGAAGCCGAGCAGCAGTACGAGGATGACGATCAGCAGGACGTCTACCACAACTAGGAGCTTCTAACGTCAAGCATTGGCCTGTGGACTAGAGAGTCCTTGTATCTTACGCTTCCGCTATGAACTTGTGTTTGTTCGTTGATCATTAGATCAACTATTTGTGTAATATGGATCATGTGATTCCAATTTGTAAGACATTATGGTTTGTAATGAATGATGACTGTGATACTTAACTATTATGCCTCGCAACAACAATTTCCTGGGATTGCGATGTATGACATAATAGGCATCCGGACTTAAAAATCCGGGTGTTGACAAGTTGGTATCAGAGCCATTGTTTGACCTTAGGAGACCCTAGTTAGAATTGGACGTTCTGAAAATTTAACTTCAAACATGAATGAAGTATTTCTGAAAAATTTAAGTCTTTGTCTTCTCTTTAAGTTCTTTGGAAAATAAGAAGTCATGTTCTTCCTTCAAAATCTACCTAAAATTTTGCCACACTTGTTCACTTCTCTAACTTAATCCTTCACTTCACTTTCAGATGGAGCCCGTGAACACGAAGTTCTATCAGCTCGGGAATGGGGGAAGCTTGATCTTCGAGCACGACCTCAACGCCCTGTCCGACCACCTTGGTCGCCCGCACCCGGAGTTCCACGGAGCCCAGATCGCGAACCAGCCAGGAGGCGAACTGCAGTGGATCATCACTGCGGATTTGAGGGGCAAGATGGAGCCTCCCACTTCCGAGAGGATACTCTTCTCCTTCATGGAGAGCAACTGGCTGGACGGACTTTCCCGCGCCCTTCAGGAGGGACTCGCACGCTTGTGCGGGATGAGCGGGGAGGCACTCAAGCACCCTCGCTTTTCTCACCTCGCGAGGCGTAACTCTGCTGGGGAACCTATGGACATGTCATCCCACCCGGAGCTGAAGCACCATGTGGAGCATCTCGACTTCATGCTGTACCACACGCAGCAGGATCTCGACCACTCCCGTGAGTACGCCAACCAGACTCACGCCCGCATCATCGAGCAAGGCGACGCAATCAAGATGCTCGCCAATGACCGCAGGACCCTCCGCCAGCAGCGGGCGAAGAGGGATGCCACCATCACTCGCCTCCGCGCGAAGATAGCAGCACTCGAGGCCACTGTCAAGGCCCAGGAGGAGCAGATGAAGAAGATGGAGGAAGATGGAGAAGACATTCAGGGAGGAAGCAACTACCTGAGTGACGACAACGACTTCGAGGAGGATGAGAACACCGAGGGGGAAGACTACGACTTCCTGGACGACGGAGATGATGACCTCACCCCCATCGATGTTGATGAGGATGAGGAGTAGTTCACTTGTGCACTAGCGTAGGTGTGAGTTGTATCCCGCCCCAATGTATCGTAGCTTGGAGAAGAAGGGTTCTTAAAACCCTTAGTGTGTTAGCTTGTAATGTATGTTTGTTATGAATGAATGTATGTTTGTGTTATCATAAAAAGACTTCAAGTTTTAAGCTTTTTCGACTTAAACACAAAACAAGCCATAGAAATTTCCCTCTTATCTCATGATCTATCTCAATGCTCAGATGGCCCCTCCAACTCGCAACGCGAATCAAGACGCTATGATGCAGATGTTGCAAGTTATGCTGGAAGATAGAGAAGCAGAACGAGCTGAAAGGCAAGCCAACCTTGCAGCACTTCAACAGCTTGCCAACAACAATCAAGGCCACCATGATCATCCAGGATCCAAGCTCAAGAACTTCCAGAATACCAACCCGCCAGTTTTCAGTAAGACTGAGGAACCCCTTGATGCAGATGATTGGCTCCAAACTATGGAGAACAATCTAGAAGTAGCTGGAGTTGAAGAGAATGAGAAAGTACTGTTCGCCACACACTACTTAGCAGGACCAGCAAGAGCTTGGTGGACAAGCACCCGTGCCATGAACGCGGGACAGTTTATGACTTGGACTGATTTCAAGCTCAAGTTCAGCAAGTACCATGTGCCCCCGGGTCAGATAAAGAAGATGAGAGATGAATTCCGTGAACTGAAGCAAGGCCGGATGTCCGTGGTGGAATACCGCGACAAGTTCCTAACTTTGTCAAGGTACGCCCCGGATGAGACAGATACTACTGAGAAGAGGAAGGAAAGGTTCCTGAACGGGCTACATGATGAGATGCAGACTGTGTTGATCAACATCCCCTTCGCTGATCTCGAAGCCCTTGTGGACTCCGCCATCCAAATGGAAGGCAAACTGCACCAAGCCAGCGAGAACCGCAAGCGCCGCATGATGAACCAGAGTGGATCAAGCCACCCACAGAAGTATCGCCCTAGCTCAAGCGGAGGTTTCACTCCGAGGAACAACAAGCCACCGATGCAGAACTCGCGCCCCGGTTATCAGAACCGGAGTGGAGGAAACTCGAGGCCAGGAGGCCACTACAACAACAACCACAACAGCAACTACAACAACAATAACAACTACAACCGCGCACCGCTGAGAGCCCCCAACCCCAACAACAGCAACAACAACACCAACACCGCACCAAGGACCGGGAGCAATGCAATCCCCGTCGCGAACAAGCAGGACAAGACCACCATCACTTGCTATGAGTGTGGTGTAGTGGGGCATTACTCCAATGAGTGTCCCAAGAGGCTCGCCAAGCTCGCAGGCAACCCCGCACCCCCAGCTCAGCAGCAACGCCGTGTCTCCACCGGCAAGAAGTTCGCCCCCAACAACCCGAACAACCGCGGAGGTCGCCTCTACCACATGAATGCTGAGGAAGCCCAGGAAGCACCTGACGTGGTGCTGGGTATGTTCTCTGTTAACTCAATACCAGCAAGAGTGTTGTTTGATTCTGGAGCATCACATTCGTTCGTTACAGAAGATTTTGTGTGCACTAGTAAGATTCAACCAATCAGCTTGAAACATGTCATGGTAGTTCAAATACCTGGATCAACAACTAAAGCTAGAAAATTTTGCAAAGATGTACCCATCAGAATCCATGAAATAGACTTTTATGCAAACTTGATTGTTCTGGGAACAAAAGGATTGGAAGTAGTCCTGGGTATGGATTGGATGGCGAAACATCATGGATTGATAGACTGCGCCAAGAAGGCCATCACCATGACTAGTAGCACCGGAATAATAATAGAACACTTGTCTGAAAAGCTACCCAGAAATTTCACCTGCAACCAAAGTGTAGCTAGACCAACTCTGGATCAAATCAGGGTCGTTTGTCGATACCCTGATGTGTTTCCGGATGATCTACCCGGTATGCCCCCGGATCGGGATATCGAGTTTATCATTGAGTTAATCCCTGGAACAGGACCTATAGCCCAGAGAGCCTACAGCATGAACCCCGCAGAGTTAGTGGAACTGAAGAAGCAACTGGATGATATGCTGTACAAAGGTCTGATTCGACCAAGTGCGTCGCCTTGGAGATCACCCGTTTTGTTTGTGGATAAAAAGGACGGTGCCACTCGTTTGGTTACGGATTATCGTAAGCTTAACGATGTCACCATCAAGAACAAATATCCCTTGCCAAAGATAGAAGATCTGTTTGACCAGCTAACCGGAGCCCAAGTATTCTCAAAGATTGACCTAAGGACAGGTTACCACCAACTAAAGATCTGAGCAACAGATATTCCAAAGACTGCCTTTACCACCAGATATGGACTGTATGAGTACAACGTCATGTCCTTTGGACTGACCAATGCCCCCGCTTACTTCATGAATCTCATGAATAAGATCTTTATGGAATTCCTGGATAAGTTTGTCGTTGTCTTCATCGACGACATCCTTATCTACTCCAAATCCGAAGAAGAACATGAGCAACACTTGGAAGTGGTTCTAGAAACCCTTAGGCAGCATCAGTTGTACGCCAAGTTTAGCAAATGTGAGTTTTGGTTGAAAGAAGTAGGATTCCTGGGACACATCTTGTCTGCAGGAGGAATTGCGGTAGATCCCGCAAAAATCAAAACCGTTGAGGAATGGAAAGCCCCAACCACCCAGACTGAAGTCCGAGCATTTCTGGGATTAGCAGGATATTACCGCCGATTCGTTGAAGGATTCTCAAGCATCGCAAGACCAATGACTCAACTGCTGAAGAAGGACCGGAAATTTGACTGGAATGACAAATGTGAAGAAAGCTTTCAGCTACTCAAGCTCAGATTAACCACAGCCCCAATATTGATCATGCCCGATGTCACCAAACTATTTGATGTCTATTGTGATGCATCCAAGACTGGTCTTGGATGTGTGTTGATGCAAGAAGGCAAAGTGATATCTTACCTGTCAAGGCAACTGAAGCAACATGAACAGAACTATCCAACTCATGACTTGGAGTTAGCAGCCGTAGTGTTAGCCCTGAAGGTTTGGCGTCATTACCTCATGGGTAATCGATGCGAGATATATTCCGACCACAAGAGCCTGAAGTACATCTTCACCCAGAAGGAGCTGAACATGAGACAGCGCAGATGGATTGAGTTAATCAAAGATTACGACATGGAAATTCACTACCACCCCGGCAAGGCCAATGTGGTAGCGGATGCCTTGAGCAGACTGCCGTGTCAGTTGAACTCCATGATCGCAATAGAGCAACCAAGCCTGTACCAAGAGTTTGAACAATTCAGACTAGAGCTAGTGAGTGAAGGATTCTTAGCCAGCATTGAGCTCCAACCCACCTTGATGAGCCAAATAAAGGAAGCCCAGAAGGGAAATGCCAGCATTGACGGAATCAAGAACCAAATAGCTGCAGGAAAGGCACCAGGATTCACCGTAGATGAAGAAGGAGTTCTTTGGTACAACGAACGCCTTTGTGTACCGTCAGATTCAGAATTGAAGCAAGTCATTCTGAAGGAAGCTCATGATACATTGTACTCCATTCATCCCGGAGGAACCAAGATGTACCAAGACCTGAAGGAACAATTCTGGTGGCACGGAATGAAGCGAGAGATAGGAAGCTACATCGCCAAGTGTGATATCTGTCAACGAGTCAAGGCAGAACATCAACGCCCCGCAGGACTGTTGCAACCCTTACAGATTCCGGAGTGGAAATGGGACTCTGTCGGTATGGACTTTATTACAGGATTGCCCAAATCTAGCCGAGGAAATGACTCCATCTGGGTAGTCATCGATAGGTTGACCAAAGTGGCACATTTCATCCCCGTCAAGACCACATACCAAGGCCCAAAGCTCGCAGAGTTATACATATCCAGAATAGTCAGCCTGCACGGAACACCGAAGTCGATTGTGTCAGATAGAGGATCACAATTCACCTCAAGATTCTGGCAGAAAGTGCATGAAGGACTAGGAACCCGGCTGAATTTCAGCACAGCTTATCACCCGCAGACTGACGGACAGACCGAGAGAGTCAACCAGATACTGGAAGATATGTTGAGAGCCTGTGTGCTAGAGTACGGATCCAAATGGGAAGACTGCCTCCCATATGCAGAATTCTCCTACAACAATAGCTATCAAGCCAGCTTATAGATGGCCCCCTTTGAAGCCCTGTACGGAAGAAAATGCCGTACCCCTCTAAATTGGTCGGAAGTCGGAGATAGTCAAGTCTTTGGCCCCGATGTTCTCCGCGAAGCCGAAGAGAAGGTGCACAAGATCCGCGAGTACCTCAAGACCGCCCAATCAAGACAGAAGAGCTATGTCAACACCCGGATTTTTAAGTCCGAATGCCTATTATGTCATACATCGCAATCCCAGGAATATTGTTGTTGCGAGGCATAATAGTTAAGTATCACAGTCATCATTCATTACAAACCATAAGTCTTACAAATTGGAATCACATGATCCATATTACACGAATAGTTGATCTATTGATCAACGAACAAACACAAGTTCATAGTTCAACATAGCGGAAGCGTAAGATACAAGGACTCTCTAGTCCACAGGCCAACGCTTGACGTCGGAAGGCGCTTAGTTGTCGTAGGCGTCCTGCTGGTCATCTCCTTGGTCGTCTTCATACTCTGGCCATTTGAATAGCCAGGGACAAAGCCGTGAGTACGATGAGTACTCGCAAACTAATACTAATGTAAGTGCTAGACATTCTAGTAGGGTTTGCTAAGCTCTAGTTTCTTTGCATAAAGCTAGTTTTATTTCACAAAGTTTTGAGAAAAAGCTTACTCAAGTGCTAACTAACTCAAGTGGGAACATTAGTGTCATTCCCACCATTCAAGTGGTGATTTCAGTTCAATCCACCACAAGTCATTTCACCATCATCCTTTTCAACATCATTTTCAAAGATATGACATCGGAAACTGTATGGCCTTTCCAACCGTCCGTAACCGTGGACGCGGCTATTCGAATAGGTTTACACTCTGCAGAGATTGCACACTTGTGCCACAACATTTGATTTCATCCGTCGGGATTTCCCCGAATCATCGTAACACATTACGTGGATCATCAACCATAACCTTTCACTTACGAATCCTAGTATGAGCACCTCTCCCCATGAGCTTGGCCTCCCAGTGAAGACAGACAGTCAGCCTGGGAACTGCACAGGGCTTGGGCCGGACATTCACCTCATTTCGCGTCATATCGTATCGTTTCTTTGGTGGTAGAGGCAGCTTTCGGCATAACCCCGATGACGCTTGTTTAGAGGGAACCCATACTAAGACGCATAAACTTCCAGTTAAGCCCTACCCATAATCAGGTATTGTGGGGGTACTTGATAATTGGAAAGGTATCGCATTCAAACCAACATCATGTTTTATCAAAAATCACCATCTTCTCTTGGTCATATTCACCTTCAAAAATCATTCAATGGAATGCATCTTCATTCCAAGGTTTAAAAATCCTTTCAAAATTCACATTGTTCCCAGCTAGAGTAGTCAAGTTTTAATTCATTAGCACTAGCTCTAATTCATGAGGGGTGCTAACTTGCTTTGCTTGGGGAAGACTAACTCACTACTCTAGTAATCAACTTGTACTCTGACCAAAGTTAACTATAAAGGTAACTCATTTAGAAAACAAGTAACAACTTGTAAAGTAAAAACTTGGGATGGGTTCATATAAGAAAAGGTAAGAACATGGTGCCTTGCCCCAAGGGGCTTTGCACTTTGCAAGAATAAAAGCTTGCACTGGTAGTAGCTTGCCTTGGTAGTTCTCAAACTGTTCCTCCTCTTCCTCCTGGTAGCAACCTTCTTCTTCGGCGTACTCTCCGGTGCTACCGTCTAAATTTGCATACGAGTATAATTACTCACTAATTCAATGGCTATTCCACACATCACAAATAAACACACATACTACTCTATGCACACCAAATAAATAAACTAGGGTGCATGGGTTGTGGGACTTAAATAGAATTTGTATTCCATCTGTAAATGATGGTTTCCATAGGGTTCTTGAGAAATAACTTCCTCTCATTGAAATCTTCTTAAGATTTAATTTCTCCAACAATCATGGATGAACTCATATTGACCTAAGTCAAATGTTCATCATCATCATTTGGGAAAATGATTTAAATGAGGTGGATCACCTCATACTATTTAAACAACACTACCTTTAATTTAAATCTCACGTAATCCATATAAGAGAGTTTGGAACCAGGGGTCCAAACATCCCATGAATCCATGTGAGACAAGTTTAAATGAAGTGTAGGACTTCACACAAATTAACTTTAATAGTTTTGGACAATATCAACTAGTTAAACTAGTCAGAATATCCATTCCTTAAACCATGGCATGATCATGCAAGTGATCACACCATTTTATTGTAAAAACAATTAGTGTAAGTCAAATGTGAGCTATTAGAGTTGGAATTAACTTAATATCTATTTTGGTTGATTTTTGAGAATTATTTGAATAGGGAAAAGTCCCTGCCTTGTTATTTTTATCACATTAATTCTACAAAGAATTTGACCATGAGGCCAGTGGCATGTTGTAGAGAATTTCAGTGGCTTTCTAACAATATAAAGTTCACTAAATTTGGTTTAGCCAATTTGAAATGGTTGAATCTCAAAGTTTGGGCAGTATTGGAATTTATTTGAAAATTAAATAAACTAGGTTTGAATAAAAGGGCCGGCGGGAAAAGCTATTGGGCCAAAGGATTTGAAAACGGCCCACGGCCAGCCCACCACGCGTCTGTGCCCGCGTGGGCTGCCTGACAGGGTGGGGTCCGCCTGTCAGCCTCCTTTAAAACCCGAAACGGTATGGAGACGTGTGGTGCGTTGGATTAGAATTAGATCGGACGGCACAGGGCCATCGTCATCTCCGGCGAGATCCCGACGGTGCGGCGGTGGCAGTAGGGGGTGGGAGAGCTCACCGCGGCTCCAGCAAGGGTTGGCAGTGTCTTGTGATGAAGGTGTAGACGACGGCGAGTCGACTGGTACCGGCGGCAACTCCTGGATCGGCTTCAATCGGCGGCGAGCTTCCGCGGCATCCGTCGGCAGTGAGGTGGCGATTGGGTGGCTACGGCGGCGAATGTGGATGGGGGAGTGGCTCAGGCGGTCGAGTGAGAAGAGGGGAGTGTGCTGGTGTGCTCAATTCGACGAATGGAGCTCTCCTTTTATAGGCTTGAGAGAGGGTGGCGGGGCAGTGGCAAGGTCGACCATGGCGCGGCTTCTCCGGCGGCTGGTCGAGCTAGGCGAGGGCGCTGTCGGGTTCTCCTCGTCCAGGCGAAGCTAGAGGTGGTGCTGGCTTGGTCGGGGGACGTCTGGTCTGGTCGCATTTCTTCCACGACGGCCGCGGCGCGTACGGGAACAAGTCGTCGTCTCCGGTGCCGGCGGTCACGGGTCTGGGCGGGGCGCGTGTCTAGCGGCGTCGCGGTGTCACTGCGGTGCTCAACCTGTCGAGGGAGGGTCCAGGGCGTGCTTGAGGTGGTGGCACGCCGCATGGCCAGAGGGTGCCCGTGGCGCGCTCTCGTGCGACGTCCACGGCATGCTGGCCGCCATGGGCGCGCGCTGGTCTGGCCAGTGTCGAGCTCCTCCTCGACCGTGGCCGGTGCTAGGTGATCCAGTAGAGTGAGGTGGCGGGCAAGGGCAGGGTGGCCAGGGTTGGCGATGAAGGAGAGAGGAGGTGGTGCGGCATGGTGGTGCCATGGCCGGCATGGCCATGCCATGCAAGCTATCCCCTCCTCCTTAGCTCCACTATGTGTCATTGAGGGTTAGAGGGAACCAGGGGACCAATTGGGCTAGGTTTGATGTAGGTTAGAGGTGTAGACCACTATAGCAAATAGTGTCTAAATAGTGTTCAATTTTGGAAATTACAAAATTATCCAAATTGGAAATAATTCAAAAGGTGAAAGTTTTTGAAATGTGAGTGTTGAGATAAGTTGTATTTGACCAGAGATGATTTGAGGTGGTGGTGGAAAAAGTAGAATTCAAGAATTGGCCAAAATGGCTAAGTGGAGATTGTTGCACTTGTTAAAATGTTGCAACTTTGGATGAGCATAGCTATTGATCAAGGATGAATTTGACAGGGTGATCTTTATCAAAGTTGTTCACCTTGATGTTGACTTTGAAATGGTGCAAGGAGTTAGCAAGAATTGGTTTGAGAGAATTGAATTGCAGGGGCTCAAAGTGGTGATCAGACTAAATTTGGCAGATTTGGCCATTATCATATGTGAGTGGGAATTGTGTTTGAAATTTATTTGAAATGTGAAACCTTGATTCCAAAAGTTGTAATAGGTGTTTAATAACATTATCCAACTAATGGTGAAGACCAAATAGGTCTAGGGTCAAGATTTATAAAAATGCCATAGGGCATATGTGAGGGTTTTTAGGGTTTTTCAAATATTGGAATTTCTTCCTCTTTGATTTATTTGGTTTGTGATCTTCCTATGATCACTCTAGGGTTTTAGAGCATATCAAATACAAGTAGTAACAATCATCATGGCATATCACTCAAATGCACAAGTCCTATGCATGGTCCTATATGCAAAAGAAAAGTTTTTGTTGGTTTGAAATTTTGCTTTCTGGAATTCTCTAACTTTCTTTTTATTGAAATTTGGGGTGTTACAAACCCTTCCCCCTTACAAAAGATCTCGTCCCGAGATCGAAAAGAAAGTTAGGTACTAAAGAGATCTGGGTATTCCTTCTTCATGAAGTCTTCGCGTTCCCAGGTGGCTTCATCCTCGGTATGATTGCTCCATTGGATCTTCAGAAACTTGATGCTTCGGGTGCGGGTGGTTCGGTAAGCTTCTTCCAGGATGCGAATCGGCACTTCGCGGTAAGTCAGATCCTTGTTGATATCCACTGATCGGTGATCGATGTTCTTGAACACTTCGGTCTTCTCAGGGACTTCAAGACATTTCCGGAGAAGTGAGATGTGAAAAACGTCGTGCACAGCCGACATTTCTTCAGGCAATTCCAGTTGATAAGATACTTCACCTCGGCGGCTGAGGACTTGGAAAGGTCCCACATAGCGAGGTGCAAGCTTTCCTTTCAGCTGAAACCTTTGCATCCCTTTCAAGGGGGATACTTTGAGATAGACGAAATCTCCGATCTCAAAGGTCATCTCCCGACGTCTCTTGCTCGGCGTAGCTCTTACGTCTGGATTGCGCAGTCTTGAGGTACTCGCGGATCTGGTGAACCTTCTCTTCGGCTTCACGAAGAACATCCGGGCCGAAAACTTGACTCTCTCCGACTTCGACCAGTTCAGGGGGTACGGCACTTCCTTCCGTACAAGGCTTCAAAGGGGGCCATCTGTAGGCTGGCTTGATAACTATTGTTGTAAGAGAATTCTGCGTAAGGTAGGCAGTCTTCCCATTTGGATCCGTATTCCAGTACGCATGCTCTAAGCAAGTCTTCTAGTATCTGGTTTACTCTCTCAGTCTGTCCGTCGGTCTGAGGGTGATAGGCGGTGCTAAAATTTAGGCGAGTGCCTAGTCCTTCATGCACTTTCTCGCGTAACCTTGAGGTGAACTGGGATCCTCTATCTGACACTATCGATTTGGGGGTGCCGTGCAAAGCGACTATTCTGGAGATGTAGAGTTCAGCTAACTTGGGGCCTTGATAGGTGGTTTTGACGGCGATGAAATGGGCGACTTTGGTCAATCTATCGACCACTACCCATATGGAATCATTGCCTTTGCTGGATTTGGGCAGTCCGGTGATAAAGTCCATTCCTACGGAGTCCCATTTCCATTCTGGAATCTGAAGGGGTTGCAACAGTCCGGCGGGTCTTTGGTGTTCTGCCTTGACTCTCTGACAGATGTCACACTTAGCGATGTAGCTACCGATCTCTCTCTTCATTCCGTGCCACCAAAATTGTTCCTTTAGGTCCTGGTACATCTTGGTACCTCCGGGGTGGATTGAGTAAAGGGTGTCATGGGCTTCTTGCAAGATGACTTGTTTCAAGTTAGAGTCCGATGGTACGCAGAGACGTTCTTTGTACCAAAGCACTCCGGCTTCGTCTACGGTGAATCCGGGGGCTTTTCCTTCGGCTATCTGTTTCTTGATTCCGTCAATGCTAGCGTTGTCCTTCTGGGCTTCCTTGATCTGACCAACCAAGGTGGGTTGCAGTTCTATGCTGGCTAAGAATCCTTCACTCACCAGTTCAAGTCTGAACTGTTCAAACTCCTGGTGCAAACTGGGCTGTTCGGTTGCGAGCATGGAGTTCAACTGACACGGCAGTCGACTCAAAGCATCCGCTACCACATTGGCCTTGCCGGGGTGGTAGTGAATCTCCATGTCGTAATCCTTGATCAATTCGATCCATCGGCGTTGTCTCATGTTCAACTCTTTCTGGGTGAAAATATATTTGAGGCTTTTGTGGTCGGAGTAGATCTCGCATCGATTACCCATGAGGTAATGACGCCAAACTTTCAGGGCTAAGACCACGGCTGCAAGCTCGAGGTCATGGGTGGGGTAATTCTGTTCATGTTGCTTGAGTTGTCTTGAAAGGTAGGATACAACCTTGCCTTCTTGCATAAGCACGCATCCAAGTCCAGTCTTGGATGCGTCGCAATATACGTCAAAGGGCTTTGCGATATCTGGCATGATCAGGATTGGGGCTGTGGTCAGTCTACTCTTGAGCTGCTGAAAGCTCTCTTCACATTTGTCGGTCCACTCAAACTTTCTGTCCTTTTTCAGCAGTTGGGTCATTGGTCGAGCGATGCTCGAAAAACCTTCTACAAATCTGCGGTAATATCCGGCTAATCCAAGAAAAGCGCGGACCTCGGTTTGTGTGGTTGGGGCTTTCCATTCCATAACAGTTTTGATCTTGGCGGGATCTACGGCAATTCCTCCTGCAGACAAGATGTGTCCGAGGAATCCAACTTCTTTCAGCCAAAACTCACACTTGCTAAACTTGGCATACAATTTGTGCTGTCTAAGGGTTTCTAGGACAATCTCCAAATGCTGTTCATGTTCCTCTTCGGACTTGGAGTAGACGAGGATGTCATCGATGAACACAACGACAAACTTGTCCAAAAAGTTCATGAAGATCTTATTCATGAGATTCATGAAATAAGCGGGGGCATTGGTCAGTCCAAACGACATGACATTGTACTCATACAACCCATATCTGGTGGTAAAGGCAGTTTTTGGAATGTCGGTGGCTCGGATCTTCAGTTGGTGGTATCCAGTTCTAAGATCAATCTTGGAGAAAACTCGGGATCCGGTGAGTTGGTCAAACAAATCTTCTATCTTGGGTAGGGGGTATTTGTTTTTGATGGTGACATCGTTAAGTTTACGATAGTCCGTGCATAAACGATTTGCACCATCCTTCTTGTCGACGAACAAGACAGGGGATCTCCAGGGGGATGCACTTGGTCTAATCAAACCTTTGGCTAACATGTCATCTATTTGCTTCTTCAGCTCCACAAGTTCGGCGGCGTTCATGCTGTAGGCTCTCTGGGCGATGGGTCCGGTTCCGGGGATTAACTCGATGATAAACTCGATATCCCGATCCGGGGGCATACCGGGTAGATCATCTGGAAACACATCAGGGTAGCGACGAACGACCCTGATTTGATCCAGAGTTGGCTTGGATACACTTTGGTTGCAGGTGAATTTTCTGGGTAGTTTTTCAGAGACGTGCTCAACTACGATACCGGTGCTGCTAGTCATGGTTATGGCTTTCTTGGCGTGATCTATCAATCCATTGTGCTTGGACATCCAGTCCATTCCTAGGACAACTTCCAAACCTTTGGTTCCAAGTATGATTAGATTTGCAAAGAAATCTACATCATGGATTTTGATAGGCACATTTTTGCAAAATTTTCTGGCTTTGGTGGTTGATCCGGGGATTTGAACTATCATAACATGCTTCAAACTGAGGGGTTGAATTTTACTTGTTGATGCAAAATCTTCGGTGACAAAGGAATGAGATGCTCCGGAATCAAACAACACTCTAGCAGGGGTGTGGTTGACAGAAAACATACCCAGCACAACATCTGGTGCTCCCTGGGCTTCTTCGGCGTTCATGTGGTAGAGGCGACCGTTGCGGTTGTTGGGGTTGTTGGGGACGAACTTCTTGCCGGTGGAGACACGGCGTTGCTGCTGTGCAGGGGCAGCGGTGTTGCCGGCGAGCTTGGCAAGACGCTTGGGGCACTCGTTGGAGTAGTGTCCCACTACACCACACTCGTAGCAAGTGATAGTGCTCTTGTCCTGCTTGTTCGCAACGGGAATGGCATTGCTTCCGGTTCTGGGGGTGGTGGTGATGTTGGGGTTGGTGTTGTTAGGGGCTCGGGGTGGAGCGCGATTGTAGTAGTTGTTGTTGTAGTTGTTGTTGTAGCCTCCCGGCTTGGGGTTTCCTCCACTCCGGTTCTGATAACCGGGGCGAGAGTTCTGCATCGGGGGTTTGTTGTGCCTCGGAGTGAAACCTCCGCTTGAGCTAGGGCGAAACTTCTGGGGGTGGCTTGATCCACTCTGACTTGCCATGCGGCGCTTGCGGTTCTCATTGGCTTGGTTTAACTTGCCCTCCATCTGGATGGCGGAGTCAACAAGGGCTTCGAGGTCGGCGAAGGGAATGTTGACGAGGACAGTCTGCATCTCATCATGCAGTCCGTTCAGGAATCTCTCCTTCCTCTTCTCAACGGTGTCGGTCTCATCAGGGGCATACCTTGACAAAGTGAGAAACTTGTCGCGGTATTCAACCACCGTCATGCGACCTTGTTTCAGCTCACGGAATTCATCCCTCATCTTCTTGATAAGACCCGGGGGTACATGGTACTTGCTGAATTTGAGTTTGAAATCTTCCCAAGTCATGAATTGACCTCCGTTCATGGCACGGGTGCTTGTCCACCAAGCGCGAGCTGGTCCCGCGAGATAGTGAGTGGCGAACAACACTTTCTCGTTGGCTTCCACTCCAGCTACTTCCAGATTGTTCTCCATAGTCTGGAGCCAATCGTCGGCGTCGAGGGGCTCCTCGGTCTTGCTAAACACAGGAGGGTTGGTGTTTTGGAAGTTCTTGAGCTTGGATCCGGGGTGGTCATGATTTCCATGGCCTTGGTTGGCGATGTTCTGCAAGGCGATGAGGTTGGCTTGGCGCTCGGCTCTTTCGGTTTCCCGGTCTGCAAGCATGGTTTGCAGAAGTTGTAGCATCGCGTCGTTGGTGCGATTCAGAGGGGCCATCTGAAGATGTAGAGGATCATGAGATAAGAGGGAACATTCTATGGTTCATTTTGGTTAAGTTTGAAAAGCATTTGAAAACTTGTAATCTTTTCATGACAAACATATCATTCATTCATTCATGCAACACATAGTACAAACTACACACATACTCCAATGGTTTTAAGAACCATTCTCAAGCTACGATACAAAGGACGGGATACAACTCACACCTACTATAAGTGAACTAGTGCAACTACTCCTCATCATCGATATCAATCGGGACGTAGTCATCGGGTCCTGCCTCCAGGAACTCGTAGTCCTCCTCCTCGGTGTTCTCGTCCTCCTCAAAGTCGTCGTCATCGCTCAGAAAAGCGTCTCCTCCTCGAATGTCGATGCCTCCATCGTCATCCTCCAGCTGACGAATCTGATCCTCCTGGGCCTTGACAGTGGCCTCAAGTGACGCGATCCGGGCGCGAAGGCGGCGAATCGTAGCGTCCTTCTTGGCACGCTGCTGGCGAAGGCTCTTGCGGTCGTTGTTGAGTAGCTTGATCGCCTCACCCTGCTCGGTGATGTGAGCATGGGTCTGGTTCGCGTAAGCGCAAGTGGCGTCAAGGTCCCTCTGAGTCTGGTAGAGCATGAAGTCCAGGTGCTCAGCATGGTGCCTCAACTCCGGGTGCGGCTGCAGCTCCATGGGCACTCCCGTAGCATCACGCCTCACAAGGTGGGCGTAGCGAGAGGCGAGGATGCGCACCACGTTCTGTCCACAGAGGCGTGCAAGTGCCTCCTGTAGGCCACGTGCGAGTCCGTCGAGCCAGTTGCTCTCGCGGAAGGAGAAGAGGATCCTCTCCGAGGTGGGAGGCTCCATCTTGCCCCTCAAGTCGGCAGTGATCACCCACTGCAACTCTCCTCCGGGCGTGTCGTCCAGCTGAACCCCGTGAAACTCGGGGTGTGGGCGCCCAAGGAAGTCAGAGACGGCGTTGAGGTCGTGCTCAAAGATCAAGCTTCCTCCGTTCCCAAGCTGATAAAACTTGGTGTTGATGGGTTCATTCGGCTCCATCTGAAAGAGAATTGGATGAGTAAGTTAGAGAGTGCAAAGTGTGGCAAAGTTTTAAGTTGATTCAAATAAGATAGAACATGATTCCTCAAATTTTGGCAAAGTCTCAAAGACAAGAGGGTAGTAAATTTTCACAAATAAGTTCTTCCATTTGATTTACAAGTTAAGTTTTTCAGAACGCCCATTCTAACTAAGGTCTTCTAAGGTCAAACAATGGCTCTGATACCAACTTGTCAACACCCGGATTTTTAAGTCCGAATGCCTATTATGTCATACATCGCAATCCCAAGAATATTGTTGTTGCGAGGCATAATAGTTAAGTATCACAGTCATCATTCATTACAAACCATAAGTCTTACAAATTGGAATCACATGATCCATATTACACGAATAGTTGATCTATTGATCAACGAACAAACACAAGTTCATAGTTCAACATAGCGGAAGCGTAAGATACAAGGACTCTCTAGTCCACAGGCCAACGCTTGACGTCGGAAGGCGCTTAGTTGTCGCGTCCTGCTGGTCATCTCCTTGGTCGTCTTCATACTCTGGCCATTTGAATAGCCAGGGACAAAGCCGTGAGTACGATGAGTACTCGCAAACTAATACTAATGTAAGTGCTAGACATTCTAGTAGGGTTTGCTAAGCTCTAGTTTCTTTGCATAAAGCTAGTTTTATTTCACAAAGTTTTGAGAAAAAGCTTACTCAAGTGCTAACTAACTCAAGTGGGAACATTAGTGTCATTCCCACCATTCAAGTGGTGATTTCAGTTCAATCCACCACAAGTCATTTCACCATCATCCTTTTCAACATCATTTTCAAAGATATGACATCGGAAACTGTATGGCCTTTCCAACCGTCCGTAACCGTGGACGCGGCTATTCGAATAGGTTTACACTCTGCAGAGGTTGCACACTTGTGCCACAACATTTGATTTCATCCGTCGGGATTTCCCCGAATCATCGTAACACAGTACGCGGATCATCAACCATAACCTTTCACTTACGAATCCTAGTATGAGCACCTCTCCCCATGAGCTTGGCCTCCCAGTGAAGACAGACAGTCAGCCTGGGAACTGCACAGGGCTTGGGCCGGACATTCACCTCATTTCGTGTCATATCGTATCGTTTCTTTGGTGGTAGAGGCAGCTTTCGGCATAACCCCGATGACGCTTGTTTAGAGGGAACCCATACTAAGACGCATAAACTTCCAGTTAAGCCCTACCCATAATCAGGTATTGTGGGGGTACTTGATAATTGGAAAGGTATCGCATTCAAACCAACATCATGTTTTATCAAAAATCACCATCTTCTCTTGGTCATATTCACCTTCAAAAATCATTCAATGGAATGCATCTTCATTCCAAGGTTTAAAAATCCTTTCAAAATTCACATTGTTCCCAGCTAGAGTAGTCAAGTTTTAATTCATTAGCACTAGCTCTAATTCATGAGGGGTGCTAACTTGCTTTGCTTGGGGAAGACTAACTCACTACTCTAGTAATCAACTTGTACTCTGACCAAAGTTAACTATAAAGGTAACTCATTTAGAAAACAAGTAACAACTTGTAAAGTAAAAACTTGGGATGGGTTCATATAAGAAAAGGTAAGAACATGGTGCCCTGCCCCAAGGGGCTTTGCACTTTGCAAGAATAAAAGCTTGCACTGGTAGTAGCTTGCCTTGGTAGTTCTCAAACTGTTCCTCCTCTTCCTCCTGGTAGCAACCTTCTTCTTCGGCGTACTCTCCGGTGCTACCGTCTAAATTTGCATACGAGTATAATTACTCACTAATTCAATGGCTATTCCACACATCACAAATAAACACACATACTACTCTATGCACACCAAATAAATAAACTAGGGTGCATGGGTTGTGGGACTTAAATAGAATTTGTATTCCATCTGTAAATGATGGTTTCCATAGGGTTCTTGAGAAATAACTTCCTCTCATTGAAATCTTCTTAAGATTTAATTTCTCCAACAATCATGGATGAACTCATATTGACCTAAGTCAAATGTTCATCATCATCATTTGGGAAAATGATTTAAATGAGGTGGATCACCTCATACTATTTAAACAACACTACCTTTAATTTAAATCTCACGTAATCCATATAAGAGAGTTTGGAACCAGGGGTCCAAACATCCCATGAATCCATGTGAGACAAGTTTAAATGAAGTGTAGGACTTCACACAAATTAACTTTAATAGTTTTGGACAATATCAACTAGTTAAACTAGTCAGAATATCCATTCCTTAAACCATGGCATGATCATGCAAGTGATCACACCATTTTATTGTAAAAACAATTAGTGTAAGTCAAATGTGAGCTATTAGAGTTGGAATTAACTTAATATCTATTTTGGTTGATTTTTGAGAATTATTTGAATAGGGAAAAGTCCCTGCCTTGTTATTTTTATCACATTAATTCTTCAAAGAATTTGACCATGAGGCCAGTGGCATGTTGTAGAGAATTTCAGTGGCTTTCTAACAATATAAAGTTCACTAAATTTGGTTTAGCCAATTTGAAATGGTTGAATCTCAAAGTTTGGGCAGTATTGGAATTTATTTGAAAATTAAATAAACTAGGTTTGAATAAAAGGGCCGGCGGGAAAAGCTATTGGGCCAAAGGATTTGAAAACGGCCCACGGCCAGCCCACCACGCGTCTGTGCCCGCGTGGGCTGCCTGACAGGGTGGGGTCCGCCTGTCAGCCTCCTTTAAAACCCGAAACGGTATGGAGACGTGTGGTGCGTTGGATTAGAATTAGATCGGACGGCACAGGGCCATCGTCATCTCCGGCGAGATCCCGACGGTGCGGCGGCGGCAGTAGGGGGTGGGAGAGCTCGCCGCGGCTCCAGCAAGGGTTGGCAGTGTGCGCGGTGAAGGTGTAGACGACGGCGAGTCGACTGGTACCGGCGGCAACTCCTGGATCGGCTTCAATCGGCGGCGAGCTTCCGCGGCGTCCGTCGGCAGTGAGGTGGCGATTGGGTGGCTACGGCGGCGAATGTGGATGGGGGAGTGGCTCAGGCGGTCGAGTGAGAAGAGGGGAGTGTGCTGGTGTGCTCAATTCGACGAATGGAGCTCTCCTTTTATAGGCTTGAGAGAGGGTGGCGGGGCAGTGGCAAGGTCGACCATGGCGCGGCTTCTCCGGCGGCTGGTCGAGCTAGGCGAGGGCGCTGTCGGGTTCTCCTCGTCCAGGCGAAGCTAGAGGTGGTGCTGGCTTGGTCGGGGGACGTCTGGTCTGGTCGCATTTCTTCCACGACGGCCGCGGCGCGTACGGGAACAAGTCGTCGTCTCCGGCGCCGGCGGTCACGGGTCTGGGCGGGGCGCGTGTCTAGCGGCGTCGCGGTGTCACTGCGGTGCTCAACCTGTCGAGGGAGGGTCCAGGGCGTGCTCGAGGTGGTGGCGCGGCGCGTGGCCAGAGGGTGCCCGTGGCGCGCTCTCGTGCGACGTCCACGGCATGCTGGCCGCCATGGGCGCGCGCTGGTCTGGCCAGTGTCGAGCTCCTCCTCGACCGTGGCCGGTGCTAGGTGATCCAGTAGAGTGAGGTGGCGGGCAAGGGCAGGGTGGCCAGGGTTGGCGATGAAGGAGAGAGGAGGTGGTGCGGCATGGTGGTGCCATGGCCGGCATGGCCATGCCATGCAAGCTATCCCCTCCTCCTTAGCTCCACTATGTGTCATTGAGGGTTAGAGGGAACCAGGGGACCAATTGGGCTAGGTTTGATGTAGGTTAGAGGTGTAGACCACTATAGCAAATAGTGTCTAAATAGTGTTCAATTTTGGAAATTACAAAATTATCCAAATTGGAAATAATTCAAAAGGTGAAAGTTTTTGAAATGTGAGTGTTGAGATAAGTTGTATTTGACCAGAGATGATTTGAGGTGGTGGTGGAAAAAGTAGAATTCAAGAATTGGCCAAAATGGCTAAGTGGAGATTGTTGCACTTGTTAAAATGTTGCAACTTTGGATGAGCATAGCTATTGATCAAGGATGAATTTGACAGGGTGATCTTTATCAAAGTTGTTCACCTTGATGTTGACTTTGAAATGGTGCAAGGAGTTAGCAAGAATTGGTTTGAGAGAATTGAATTGCAGGGGCTCAAAGTGGTGATCAGACTAAATTTGGCAGATTTGGCCATTATCATATGTGAGTGGGAATTGTGTTTGAAATTTATTTGAAATGTGAAACCTTGATTCCAAAAGTTGTAATAGGTGTTTAATAACATTATCCAACTAATGGTGAAGACCAAATAGGTCTAGGGTCAAGATTTATAAAAATGCCATAGGGCATATGTGAGGGTTTTTAGGGTTTTTCAAATATTGGAATTTCTTCCTCTTTGATTTATTTGGTTTGTGATCTTCCTATGATCACTCTAGGGTTTTAGAGCATATCAAATACAAGTAGTAACAATCATCATGGCATATCACTCAAATGCACAAGTCCTATGCATGGTCCTATATGCAAAAGAAAAGTTTTTGTTGGTTTGAAATTTTGCTTTCTGGAATTCTCTAACTTTCTTTTTATTGAAATTTGGGGTGTTACAAGCTACGCCGACAAGAGACGCCGAGAGATGACATTCGAGATCGGAGATTTTGTGTATCTCAAAGTCTCACCCCTCAAAGGAATGCAGAGATTCCAACTCAAGGGAAAGCTCGCCCCCAGATATGTCGGACCATTCAAGATCCTGAGTCGCCGAGGAGAAGTCTCATATCAGCTGGAACTGCCGGAAGAGATGTCCGCCGTACACAATGTGTTTCACATCTCACTGCTTCGGAATTGCCTAGAAGTGCCGGAGAAGACCGAAGTATTCAAGAACATCGACCACAGAGCCATTGATATCAACAAGGATCTAACCTACCGCGAAGTGCCGATTCGCATCCTTGAAGAAGCATTCAGGACCACTCGCACCAGAAGTATCAAGTTCCTGAAGATACAATGGAGTAATCACACCGAAGAAGAAGCAACTTGGGAACGCGAGGAAGACATGAAAAAGGAATACCCAGATCTCTTTAGTACCTAGTTTTCTCTAGATCTCGGGACGAGATCTTTTGTAAGGGGGAAGGGTTTGTAACATCCCAAGTTTTCAATAAAAAGGAACAAGAGAAAAATTCAAGAATCCAAAAATCAGAGCCAACAAAAACTTTTTCTCATCATATAGGACTATGCATATTAGCTCACCTTATTAATTTATTTGAGTGTGCTCTTGCCATGATGCTTGTTTGTGTGTTAGTCTCACTCTAAAACCCTAGCAATGATCACTTGATCAACCAAAGTCAAATAAAAGTAAAATAGAAAAGAACTTCTAAAAAATCAACTTCACACTCACATATGGCCTATGCCATTTTTACAAATCTTTGATCTAGGCCATTTTGGTTTGCACCATTAGTTGTAAATGGATACTAAACACCTTTTAACACTTAAAGAATCAATCAAACTCAATTCAAAACAAAATTGAATCAAAATGGAGCTCACATGTGATTATGGTCATATGTGCCATTTTTACCCGGATGCCCACTTTGAGCCCCTGGATTTTCACTTTTCACTTCTACACTTGGTCAAACCTTTTCACCTCATCCAAGACAACATCAAGCACTTCAACTTTGCCCAAAACCATCACCCCAAATTCTTTGCCAAATTCAAATGAGAAGCAAGCAAAGTTGGAACAAACTCACATATGCAAGATCATATGCAAAATGTGATTTTGCATCTCAATTCTATTTTGACAACCACCACCACCAAAATGTTCCATTTAATATATGTTTACAACCCACCAAAAAGATTTTCAAAATTCAAAAATTAATTTCTTGCGGGCATTTGATCGAACAGTTTGCAGGCAGGGGTATAATTGTTGCCCATACTGAAAATTGGAGAGGACCAAGTCCAACCTAAGCCACCACAGCAACCCCTGGACCCTCCTCTCACTTCACAACATCAGTTCCACCACTTGCACTGGCCATTGTTTGATTTAATCAACCAAACCATGCCATGCCGTGGCATGGCATGCCACCATCATGCCACCATTGCCTCTGGCCACCTCTGGCCCGAACCCTCATGTCCACTGGCTTCCTCTCACCTCCCTGGACACGCTCATGCCATCCCTTGACCGAGACCGAGCTCGCACGCGTCAGCACACGAGCGCCCAGACACGCCCAGAACTCGCCCATGCCGCGCCAGAGCGCGCATGGCGTTCACCCTGGACGCGCCAGAGCGCGCTGACGCCCACGTCCTTGCGCCACCTCGACCCCTCCTCTCAGCACCAGTCGACGCACGACGGCTCACTGGACCGCCTGGACACGCCCACTAGCCCGCGGGAACGTCAGCCGTGACGACCACGACGACGCCTGTCCGCCATGGCCCGAGCACTCCCATCAAGCGCACCATCGCTGCAGAGCCTCGGATGCGCCACGATCACGCGCGTCAGCCTTGCCAGGACGCCAGCCACCGTACGCGCCCACGCCTTGCCCCTTCGCAGCCCTGGACCGACGTCGACAACGGCGACCCTAGCTCCGCCCCACTGCCACCTCTCGCCGCTATAAAAGGAGGACTCCTCCTCTCAATCCGAGCACACCAATCGCTTCCCCTCATCCTCACAGCTCTCCTCGACCTCTCAATTTCACCAAGTAGCCACCCCACTGCTCCAATCGCAAGATCGCCGCCGCCGCCAGTACACGGAGTTCGCCGGAGCAGGAGGCCGCCATTGGAGACGCAACTGCTTCCAGGCGCTTCCTCATCCACTCCAACGTTGCTGCGCACATCGCTGACGACCGCCGGAGCTCCGACGAGCTCGCCGACCCCCTACCGCCGCCGCCAGTGAGTCCCTCGCTCGTCGTCGACGACGACGCTTCTCGACCGTGCGATCGCGTTCTAATCGCACGGCTCTCCTCTCCCCGTACCGCTTCGGGCGTTACAGCCCACAGACAGGTGGCCCCCACCTTGTCAGCTGGCCCGCTGCGCTGGACGCAGTACTGGGCCGGCCCAATTCCCTTTTTCTCTGCAGCCCAGCTAGTTTCCCGCGCCAGCCCACAATTTGAATTCAAATTTGGAAAATAGAAAAATACTCTAATCTGATGCAAACTTTGAAATTCAATAGGGACAAATCTACTCGGCCAAAATTTTTAAACTTGATATTTTTGGAAAGCTTAGGATTTTATCTACACAATGCCACTGGATAGAACCCTAGATCTAGTGTAGAATTAAAGTGACAAAATAAACAAGGCAGGGACTTTTCTGCCTATTAAAAATTCTTAAAAATCAACCATAAATGCTTTTCAGATAATTCCACCTCCAATAATTCACTTTTCAATTATACTAATTGTTTCTACAAAAATATGCCATGCTTCCTTTGAATGATCATGGTTTAGTTGTTTTAAATGACTTTATGGCTATTTCTAGTCAAAGATATTGTCCAAAACTATTAAGAAATCTTAGGGGAGAGTTTCTCTCATTTAAATCTTTTCACCCCCAATTCCAATTGAAGTAGAGACTCTGGTCATTTAGATCTCATAGGAATTGTTGGTGATTTTAAATCTTTGATATACTAGAATTAAATTGTATGAGGTGCTCACCTCATTTAAATCATTTTCTCAAAATGATAAGTGTGAAGAGGTTGACTTGGGTCAACCTAGGTCACATATTATGCATAAGAGAAATTAAATCTTAATAAGATAATGAGAGGAAATTATTTCTCTGAATCATTCAAAGTAACATTTAAGTTTAGCATGAGAGGAAAGTATTTTTCTTAATTGATAAGAAGAACACACCCACCAACTCAATATTAATATGTGATGCTAGTTTAAGTGTGTGAACCATGTTTGTGTCTAGTGTAGTAAATTAGTTTGGTGTGATGATTGTGTACTCCGTATTCGTATTTTAGACGCTAGTACCGAGGAGTACCAGGAGGAGGAGGAGGTCTACTTCCAAGGAGAAGAAGACCACTTTGACCAATTCCCCAACCAAGGCAAGATAATACTCTTGCAAAGTGCAAGCTCACCATGAGCAAAGCATTACCCATTTACTTAATGTTTACAATCCTACTTCCCAGTTTTTACATTACAAGTTTTATTTACTCTTGTTTTATCAAAGTATTTTTTTTGATTTATGATTCACTTGATTTGTACTGAGTTAGTACAAGAGTATCAAACTTAGCCTAGAAGCAAAGCAAGTACTTAGCACCCCTCATACATAGTTGCTAGTGCTAAATTAAAAATGACTACTCTAGATGGGAACATGTGTTTATGAAATGAGGATGGTGAAAACCTTGGAATGATGAGTCATTTCCATTGAAAGATTTTTGAAGGTGAATATGACATGAAATTTTGACTTGGTGAGTTTGGGCTAAAAACTGATGATTGAGTTGGATGCGATACCTTACCAATTTTAAGTACCCCCACAATACCTGATTATGGGTAAGGCTTAGCTGGAAATTTATGTATCTTAGTATGGGTTCCCTCTGAACACACGTCATAGGGGTTACGCTTGAGGCTGCCTCCGTTGTTGAGAAATGATGTGAATTGAGGTGAATTGTACGGCCAAGCCCTGTGCAGTTCCCGGGTTAACAGCTGGTTTTCACCGGGAGGCCAAGCTCATGGGGAGAGGTGCCTATACTAGGGTGTGTAAGTGAAAGGTTAATGGTTGATGATCCGTGTACTGAGTTACGATTATTCGGGGTTTTATCCCTGACGGATGTAATCAAATGTTGTGGCACAAGTGTGCAACCTCTGCAGAGTGTAGAACTATTCGAATAGCCGCGTCCGCGGATATGGACGATTGGAAAGGCCATACTGTTTCCGTCATCAGAATTTATATCCTTGTGACTGGTGTTTTTGAACTTGAACTTGAACGGTGACTTTGAATTTGAATCACAACTGAGTTGTGGGAATGACACTAATGTTCCCACTTGAGTTAGTTAGCACATGAGGAGTTGTTTACAAAAATGTTTCTAAACTAAAATTGGCTTTATGCAAATAAACTTAGAGCTTAGAACACTCTCAAATAGTAATGTTAGTACTTACTTTAGTATTATATTGCGAGTACTTAAAGTACTCACGGCTTTGTCCCTGGCTATTCAAATGGCCAGAATATGAAGCCGAGCAGCAGTACGAGGATGATGATCAGCAGGACGTCTACCACAACTAGGAGCTTCTAACGTCAAGCGTTGGCCTGTGGACTAGAGAGTCCTTGTATCTTACGCTTCCGCTATGAACTTGTGTTTGTTCGTTGATCATTAGATCAACTATTTGTGTAATATGGATCATGTGATTCCAATTTGTAAGACATTATGGTTTGTAATGAATGATGACTGTGATACTTAACTATTATGCCTCGCAACAACAATTTCCTGGGATTGCGATGTATGACATAATAGGCATCCGGACTTAAAAATCCGGGTGTTGACACTCCGGCACCCTGCCGGAGAGGGGAATCATCTCCCGGAGGACTCTACGCCGCCATGGTCGCCTCTGGAGTGATGTGTGAGTAGTCTACCCCTGGACTATGGGTCCATAGCAGTAGCTAGATGGTTGTCTTCTCCTCATTGTGCTTAATTGTCGGGTCTTGTGAGCTGCCGAACATGATCAAGATCATCTATCTGTAATTCTATATGTTGTGTTTGTTGGGATCCGATGAATAGAGAATACCATGTTATGTTGATTATCAATTTATATCTATGTGTTGTTTATGATCTTGCATGCTCTCCGTTATTAGTAGATGCTCTGGCCAAGTTGATGCTAGTAACTCCAAGAGGGAGTATTTATGCTCGATAGTGGGTTCATGTCTCCGTGAATCTGGGGGAGTGAGAGAAACCTCTAAGATTATGGATGTGCTGTTGCCACTAGGGATAAAACATTGATGCTATGTCCGAGGATGTAGTTATTGATTACATTACGCGCAATACTTAATGCAATTGTCTGTTGTTAGCAACTTAATACTGGAAGGGGTTCGGATGATAACCTGAAGGTGGACTTTTTAGGCATAGATGCATGCTGGATAGCGGTCTATGTACTTTGTCGTAATGCCCAATTAAATCTCACTATACTCATCATAATATGTATGTGCATGGTCATGCCCTCTCTATTTGTCAATTGCCCAACTGTAATTTGTTCACCCAACATGCTGTTTATCTTATGGGAGAGACACCTCTAGTGAACTGTGGACCCCGGTCCAATTCTCTATACTGAAATACAATCTACTGCAATACTTGTTCTACTGTTTTCTGCAATCAATCATCATCCACACTATACATCTAATCCTTTGCTACAGCAAGCCGGTGAGATTGACAACCTCGCTGTTTCGTTGGGACAAAGTACTTGGTTTGTGTTGTGCAGGTTCCACGTTGGCGCCGGAATCCCTGGTGTTGCGCTGCACTACATCTCGCCGCCATCAACCTTCAACGTGCTTCTTGACTCCTACTGGTTCGATAAACCTTGGTTTCTACTGAGGGAAACTTGCCGCTGTGCGCATCACACCTTCCTCTTGGGGTTCCCAACGGACGCGTGTCGAACGGAAAGACAATACGTCAACTACGCGCAACAAGCAAAATTTCTGGCGCCGTTGCCGGGGAGATCAAGACACGCTGCAAGGGGAGTCTCCACATCCCAATCTCTTTACTTTGTTTTTGTCTTGCTTAGTTTTATTTACTACTTTGTTTGCTGCACTAAATCAAAATACAAAAAAATTAGTTGCTAGTTTTACTTTATTTACTGTCTTGCACTCTATATCAAAAACACAAAAAAATTAGTTACTTGCATTTACTTTATCTAGTTTATTTTATTTACTACTGCTAAAATGGGTACTCCTGAAAATACTAAGTTGTGTGACTTCACAACCACAAATAATAATGATTTCTTATGCACACCTATTGCTCCACCTGCTACTACAGCAGAATTCTTTGAAATTAAACCTGCTTTACTAAATCTTGTTATGCGAGAGCAATTTTCTGGTGTTAGTTCTGATGATGCTGCTGCCCATCTCAATAATTTTGTTGAACTATGTGAAATGCAAAAGTATAAAGATGTAGATGGTGACATTATAAAATTAAAATTGTTCCCTTTCTCATTAAGAGGAAGAGCTAAAGATTGGTTGCTATCTCTGCCTAAGAATAGTATTGATTCATGGACTAAATGCAAGGATGCTTTTATTGGTAGATATTATCCCCCTGCTAAAATTATATCTTTGAGGAGTAGCATAATGAATTTTAAACAATTGGATACTGAGCATGTTGCACAAGCATGGGAAAGAATGAAATCTCTGGTTAAAAATTGCCCAACCCATGGACTGACTACTTGGATGATCATCCAAACCTTTTATGCAGGACTGAATTTTTCTTCGCGGAACCTATTGGATTCAGCTGCTGGAGGTACCTTTATGTCCATCACTCTTGGTGAAGCAACAAAGATTCTTGATAATATGATGATCAATTACTCTGAATGGCACACGGAAAGAGCTCCACAAGGTAAGAAGGTAAATTCTGTCGAAGAAACCTCTTCCTTGAGTGATAAGATTGATGCTATTATGTCTATGCTTGTGAATGATAGGACTAATATTGATCATAATAATGTTCCGTTAGCTTCATTGGTTGCTCAAGAAGAACATGTTGATGTAAACTTCGTTAAAAATAATAATTTCAACAACAATGCTTACCGGAACAATTCTAGTAACAACTATAGGCCATATCCTTATAATAATGGCAACGGCTATGGTAATTCTTATGGGAATTCTTACAATAATAATAGGAACACACCCCCTGAACTTGAAGCCATGCTTAAAGAATTTATTAGTACACAAACTGCTTTTAACAAATCTGTTGAAGAAAAGCTTGGGAAAATTGATATACTTGCTTCTAAAGTCGATAGTCTTGCTGCTGATGTTGATCTTTTGAAATCGAAAGTTATGCCTAATGAAAATCATCATAATAAAATTACTACTACTACAGCAAATGCCATCCAAGTTAGAATTAATGAGAATATAAGATTGATGGCCGAATTGCGTGCTAGGTGGGAAAAAGAAGAAAATGAAAAAGAAGATAATATAGCTAAAGTTTGGACTATTACCACCACTAGTAATGCTAATGCTACACAAGTTGCTGCACCTCCTACTAATAATAATAAAAGAATTGGTGTTAGCAATGTTTCTACTTCTAATGCAAAGCGCGAAAAACTGCCTGAAACTGCTAAAACTGTTGAAACTGCTTGTGATAAAACTGCTGAAATTTTTTCCAATATTGGGGATGATGATCCCATTGCATTAGATTATAATGGTTTGAATTTTGATGATTGCCACATCTCTGAAGTTATAAAGTTCTTACAAAAACTTGCTAAAAGTCCTATTGCTAGTGCTATAAATTTGGCTTTCACAAAACATATTACAAATGCTCTCATAAAAGCTAGAGAAGAGAAACTAGAACGCGAAGCTTCTATTCCTAGAAAGCTAGAGGATGGTTGGGAGCCCATCATTAAGATGAAGGTCAATGACTTTGATTGTAATGCTTTATGTGATCTTGGTGCAAGTATTTCTGTTATGCCTAAGAAAATTTATAATATGCTTGACTTGCCACCATTGAAAAATTGTTATTTGGATGTTAATATTGCTGATCATTCTACAAAGAAACCTTTGGGGAAAGTTGATAATGTTCGCATTACCGTTAACAATAACCTTGTCCCCGTTGATTTTGTTGTCTTGGATATTGAATGCAATGCATCTTGTCCCATTATATTGGGAAGACCTTTTCTTCGAACTGTTGGTGCTATCATTGATATGAAGGAAGGTAATATTAAATATCAATTTCCTCTCAAGAAAGGTATGGAACACTTCCCTAGAAAGAGAATGAAGTTACCTTTTGATTCTATTATTAGAACAAATTATGATGTTGAAACTTCGTCTCTTGATAATACTTGATACACACTTTCTGCGCCTAGCTGAAAGGCGTTAAAGAAAAGCGCTTATGGGAGACAACCCATGTTTTTACTACAGTATTTTGTTTTATATTTGTGTCTTGGAAGTTGTTTACTACTGTAGCAACCTCTCCTTATCTTAGTTTAGTGTTTTGTTGTGCCAAGTAAAGTCGTTGATAGTATGGTTCATACTAGATTTGGATTACTGCGCAGAAACAGATTTCTTTGCTGTCACGAATCTGGGCAAAATTCTCTGTAGGTAACTCAGAAAATTATGCCAATTTACGTGAGTGATCCTCAGATATGTACGCAACTTTCATTCAATTTGAGAATTTTCATTTGAGCAAGTCTGGTGCCTCAATAAAATTCGTCATTACGAACTGTTCTGTTTTGACAGATTCTGCCTTTTATTTCGCATTGCCTGTTTTGTTATGTTCGATGGATATTTCGATTCCATTGACTTTCAGTAGCTTTGTGCAATGTCCAGAAGTGTTAAGAATGATTATGTCACCTCTGAACATGTATATTTTGATTGTGCACTAACCCTCTAATGAGTTGTTTTGAGTTTGGTGTGGAGGAAGTTTTCAAGGATCAAGAGAGGGAGATGATACGACATGATCAAGGAGAGTGAAAGCTCTAAGCTTGGGGATGCCCCGGTGGTTCACCCCTGCATATATCAAGAAGACTCAAGCGTCTAAGCTTGGGGATGCCCAAGGCATCCCCTTCTTCATCGACAACATTATCAGGTTCCTCCCCTGAAACTATATTTTTATTCCATCACATCTTATGTGCTTTGCTTGGAGCGTCGGTTTGTTTTTGTTTTTTGTTTTATTTGAATAAAATGGATCCTAGCATTCTTTGTGTGGGAGAGAGACACGCTCCGCTGTAGCATATGGACAAGTATGTCCTTAGGCTCTACTCATAATATTCATGGCGAAGTTTCTTCTTCGTTAAATTGTTATATGGTTGGAATTGGAAAATGATACATGTAGTAATTGCTAAAATGTCTTGGGTAATGTGATACTTGGCAATTGTTGTGCTCATGTTTAAGCTCTTGCATCATATACTTTGCACCCATTAATGAAGAAATACATAGAGCATGCTAAAATTTGGTTTGCATATTTGGTCTCTCTAAAGTCTAGATAATTTCTAGTATTGAAATTGAACAACAAGGAAGATGGTGTAGAGTCTTATAATGTTTACAATATGTCTTTTATGTGAGTTTTGCTGCACCGCTTCATCCTTGTGTTTGTTTCAAATAGCCTTGCTAGCCTAAACCTTGTATCGAGGGGGATTACTTCTCATGCATCCAAATACTTGAGCCAACCACTATGCCATTTGTATCCACCATACCTACCTACTACATGGTATTTCTCCGCCATTCCAAAGTAAATTGCTTGAGTGCTACCTTTAAACAATTCAAAATTTATTACCTCTGATTTGTGTCAATGTTTTATAGCTCATGAGGAAGTATGTGGTGTTTATCTTTCAATCTTGTTGGGCAACTTTCACCAATGGACTAGTGGCTTCATCCGCTTATCCAATAATTTTGCAAAAAGAGCTGGCAATGGGATTCCCAGTCCCAAATTAATTAATAAAAATAGACACTCCTCCATGGTATGTGATTGTTGGACGGCACCCGAAGGATTCGGTTAGCCATGGCTTGAGAAAGCAAAGGTGGGGAGGAGTGTCATCATAATAAAACTAAAATAAAAAGGCACTCCTTCATGGTATGAGATTGTTGGCAGGCACCCGAAGGATTCGATTAGCCATGGTTTGTGAAAGAAAGGTTGGAAGGAGTGCCACACAAAAATAAAATAAAATGGGAGCCGCTCTTTGAAGGTTTGTCTGGCAAGGGGGTTAGAGTACCCACTACCATTCGTTGACAACAACAAACACCTCTCAAAACTTTACTTTTATGATCTCTATATGTTTTCAAAATCAAAGCTCTAGCACAAATATAGCAATCGATGCTTTCCTCTTTGAAGGACCATTCTTTTACTTTTATTGTTGAGTCAGTTCACCTATTTCTCTCCACCTCAATAAGCAAACACTTGTGTGAACTGTGCATTGATTCCTACATACTTGCATATTGCACTTATTATATTACTCTATGTTGACAATATCCATGAGATATACATGTTATAAGTTGAAAGCAACCGCTGAAACTTCATCTTCCTTTGTGTTGCTTCAATACCTCTACTTTGAGATTATTGCTTTATGAGTTAACTCTTATGCAAGACTTATTGATGCTTGTCTTGAAGTACTATTCATGAAAAGTCTTTGCTATATGATTCATTTGTTTACTCATGTCATTTACATTGTTTTGATCGCTGCATTCACTACATATGCTTACAATAGTATGATCAAGGTTATGATGGCATGTCACTCCAGAAATTATCTTTGTTTATCGTTTACCTGCTCGGGACGAGCAGAAACTAAGCTTGGGGATGCTGATACGTCTCCGACGTATCGATAATTTCTTATGTTCCATGCCACATTATTGATGATATCTACATGTTTTATGCACACTTTATGTCATATTCGTGCATTTTCTGGAACTAACCTATTAACAAGATGCCGAAGTGCCAGTTGCTGTTTTCTGCTGTTTTTGGTTTCAGAAATCCTAGTAAGGAAATATTCTCGGAATTGGACGAAATCAACGCCCAGGGTCCTATTTTGCCAAGAAGCTTCCAGAAGACCGAAGAGTCAACGAAGTGGGGCCACGAGGTGGCCAGGAGGGCAGGCGGTGCGGCCCCACCCTTGGCCGCGCCGACCTGTCTCCTGGGCCCCTCGCGACGCCCCCTGACCTACCCTTCCGCCTACAAATAGCCTTCGTCGCGAAACCCCCAGTACCGAGAGCCACGATACGGAAAACCTTCCAGAGACGCCGCCACCGCCAATCCCATCTCGGGGGATTCAGGAGATCGCCTCCGGCACCCTGCCGGAGAGGGAAATCATCTCCCGGAGGACTCTACGCCGCCATGGTCGCCTCCGGAGTGATGTGTGAGTAGTCTACCCCTGGACTATGGGTCCATAGCAGTAGCTAGATGGTTGTCTTCTCCTCATTGTGCTTAATTGTCGGGTCTTGTGAGCTGCCGAACATGATCAAGATCATCTATCTGTAATTCTATATGTTGTGTTTGTTGGGATCCGATGAATAGAGAATACCATGTTATGTTGATTATCAATTTATATCTATGTGTTGTTTATGATCTTGCATGCTCTCCGTTATTAGTAGATGCTCTGGCCAAGTTGATGCTAGTAACTCCAAGAGGGAGTATTTATGCTCGATAGTGGGTTCATGTCTCCGTGAATCTGGGGGAGTGAGAGAAACCTCTAAGATTATGGATGTGCTGTTGCCACTAGGGATAAAACATTGATGCTATGTCCGAGGATGTAGTTATTGATTACATTACGCGCAATACTTAATGCAATTGTCTGTTGTTAGCAACTTAATACTGGAAGGGGTTCGGATGATAACCTGAAGGTGGACTTTTTAGGCATAGATGCATGCTGGATAGCGGTCTATGTACTTTGTCGTAATGCCCAATTAAATCTCACTATACTCATCATAATATGTATGTGCATGGTCATGCCCTCTCTATTTGTCAATTGCCCAACTGTAATTTGTTCACCCAACATGTTGTTTATCTTATGGGAGAGACACCTCTAGTGAACTGTGGACCCCGGTCCAATTCTCTATACTGAAATACAATCTACTGCAATACTTGTTCTACTGTTTTCTGCAATCAATCATCATCCACACTATACATCTAATCCTTTGTTACAGCAAGCCGGTGAGATTGACAACCTCGCTGTTTCGTTGGGACAAAGTACTTGGTTTGTGTTGTGCAGGTTCCACGTTGGCGCCGGAATCCCTGGTGTTGCGCCGCACTACATCTCGCCGCCATCAACCTTCAACGTGCTTCTTGACTCCTACTGGTTCGATAAACCTTGGTTTCTACTGAGGGAAACTTGCCACTGTGCGCATCACACCTTCCTCTTGGGGTTCCCAACGGACGCGTGTCGAACGGAAAGACAATACGTCAACCACGCGCAACATCTCCCATGAGGAGGGAGTAGTTCTCCATCGAGGCTAAGGGCTGTACCGGTAGCTATGTGGTTCATCTCTCTCCTATGTACTTCAATACAATAATCTCATGAGCTGCCTTACATGATTGAGATTCATATGATGATGCTTGTAATCTAGATGTCATTATGCTAGTCAAGTGGATTTTACTTATGTGATCTCCGGAGACTCCTTGTCCCACGTGTGTAAAGGTGACAGTGTGTGCACCGTGTGGGTCTCTTAGGCTATATTTCATAGAATACTTATTCACTGTTATGAATGGCATAGTGAAGTGCTTATTTATATCTCTTTATGATTGCAATGTGTTTTGTATCACAATTTATCTGTGTGCTACTCTAGTGATGTTATTAAAGTAGTTTATTCCTCCTGCACGGTGTAATGGTGACAGTGTGTGCATCGTGTTAGTACTTGGCGTAGGCTATGATTGTGATCTCTTGTAGATTATGAAGTTAACTATTGCTATGATGGTATTGATGTGATCTATGCCTCCTTTCGTAGCGTGAAGGTGACAGTGTGCATGCTATGTTAGTACTTGGTTTGGTTATGTTGATCTGTCATGCACTCTAAGGTTATTTAAATATGAACATCGAATATTGTGGAGCTTGTTAACTCCGGCATTGAGGGTTCGTGTAATCCTACACAGTTAGTGGTGTTCATCATCCAACAAGAGAGTGTAGAGTCTAGCATCTATCTATTTATTCTGTTATGTGATCAAAGTTGAGAGTGTCCACTAGTGAAAGTATGATCCCTAGGCCTTGTTCCTAAATACTGCTATCGCTGCTTGTTTACTGTTCTACTGCGTTTCTACTGTTCGCAATATTACCACCATCAACCACACGCCAGCAAGCACTTTTCTGGCGCCGTTACTACTGCTCATACTTATTCATACCACATGTATTTCACTATCTCTTCGCCGAACTAGTGCACCTATTAGGTGTGTTGGGGACACAAGAGACTTCTTGCTTTGTGGTTGCAGGGTTGCATGAGAGGGATATCTTTGACCTCTTCCTCCCTGAGTTTGATAAACCTTGGGTGATCCACTTAAGGGAAACTTGCTGCTGTTCTACAAACCTCTGCTCTTGGAGGCCCAACACTGTCTACAAGAATAGAAGCACCCGTAGACATCAGACATCCTCACATATACCAACAGGAATAGCAGTAGATTTATCAGCCATTTGCAAAGATATATCAGTCGGTATCAACTTTTCTAAATAAAGTCTCTTGTAAAGAGAAAAAGGCATAACACTAACACCCGCTCCCAAATCACATAGAGCAGTTGTAACATAATTATTCTTGATGGAACAAGGAATAGTCGGTATACCTGGGTCGCCCAGCTTCTTTGGAACTTTACCATTGAAAGAGTAATTAGCAAGCATAGTGGAAATCTCCTCATTAGGAATTTTCCTTTTGTTAGAGACAATATCTTTCATATACTTTGAATAAGAAGGCAATTTAATAGCATCAGTCAAAGGGATTTGCAAGAATAAAGGTTTCATCCAATCACAAAATTTATTATAGTGTTCTTCTTCCTTTTATTTTAGTTTCTTAGCAGGAAAAGGCATTTGCTTTTGAACCCAAGGTTCTCTTTCATTACCATGTTTCTTAGCAATAAAATCTTCTTTAGTGTACTTTTTATTTTTAGCATGCTTTTCAGGTTCATCTTCAACCTCTTCTTTATCAGAAGCATCATTCTTATCATTATTCTTATCATGTTCATTACCACTTTCAGTTTCAGCATCAGAAATAGAAATACTATTAGGATCATTAACAGGCTCAGAGGATTCTACAACATTTTTATGTTTCTTTTTCTTTTTCTTAGAAGGAGCACTAGTTTCAGTTCGTTGAGAATCTTGTTCAACTCTTTTGGGATGCCCTTCAGGATATAGAGGATCCTGAGTAGAAACACCGCCTCTAGTTGTTACTTCATAAGGATGTTTTTCTTTAGAACTATTTTTTAATAAGTCATTTTGCACTTTAGTGAGTTGATCAATTTGAGTTTGAATCATATGAAAATGTTTAACAAGCATCTTAACATCATTGGAGGTTCTCTCCACAATATCATGCAAATTACTAATAGCTTGAGAATTTTCCATTAAATGATTCTCTACTCTCATATTAAAATTTTCATGCTTAACAATTTAATTATCAAACTCATCTAAGCATTGAGCAGGAGGTTTTGAATACGGAATATCTTCCCTAGTAAAGCGTTGAGGAGAATTTACCTCAATCATGGATGAAGGGGGGATTATCTTACATAAATCTTCTATGGGAGGTAAGTTCTTCACATCTTCAGATTTAATACCTTTCTCCTTAAGAGATTTCTTGGCTTCCCTCATATCTTCATCATTAAATTTAATCAAACCCCTCTTCTTCAATATCGGCGTCGGGGCTGGTTCAGGTGTATTCCAATCATCATGATTCCGGCCTATTTTAGCCAATAATTCTCCAGCTTCGTCTGGAGTTCTTTTCCTGAAAACACAACCAGCACAACTATCCAAATATGCCCTAGACTCAATGGTTAGTCCACTATAAAATATATCAAGTAAATCATGCTTTTCTAAATCATGTCCAGGTCGAGCTCTGATAAGAGAACAAAATCTTGCCCAAGCTTCAGGCAATTTCTCTCCATCTTCCTGGTCAAAACTATAAATTTTCTGCAAATCAATATGTTGAGCACTAGCAGGAAAATGTTTTCGAAAGAAAACATCAAGCAAACCACTTGGACTATCAATAGAATCAGGAGGCAAACTATTATACCAAGTTTTAGCATCATCCTTTAATGAGAAAGGAAAAATTTTAGCAACAAAATAAGTACGCTTCTTGATATCATCAGAAAACAAGCTACTCAAAGTAGAAAGTTCATTCATGTGTTCTACAACACTTTCTTTTTCAGTACCACAAAAGGGTGTTTTCTCAACAATAGCTATATGAGACAAATCAAGAGAAAAATCATAATCCTTATCCTTAATGTTTATAGGAGATGTGGCAAATTTAGGATTAGGAGACAGTTTATATCTAACAGTATGTTGTGCAAGAAGCTTTTTAATTTTACTTGCATCAGTAGTAGCATTGCATTTAACAAAAAAATCATCATCAAGTTCCACATAATCTTCATCAGGATCATCACTAGAGTATTCAACAGACTCAGGTGAATTAACAGGTGTAGCAGTATTTTCATTAGGAGTTTCAGTATTTTCAATTTGTCTAGACCTAGCAATTGTAGCACATAGAAAAGATCCCAATGAACCACTATCATCAAGCACAACAGAAGCATCATCAAAATTATAAGAGTTTTCAGATTCAGCAGAAGTACCAGCATGTGCAGCTTGTGGTGGTGAAACAAGTTGACTTATCACAGATGGTGAATCAAGAGCAGCAGAGGTACTCAGAGTTGTACCTTTCTTGTAGTGGATGGTAATATGGCGACTTTAGGATCGCGAGGTTTACCCATGATGGAGAATTTGCAGCGAACAATATCAATCCAAGTGAACTTCCAAATAAAGCTATGCTCCCCGGCAACGGCGCCAGAAAATAGTCTTGATGACCCACAAGTATAGGGGATCGCAACAGTCTTCGCGGGAAGTAAAACCCAATTTATTGATTCGACACAAGGGGAGCCAAAGAATATTTGTAAGCCTTAACAACGGAGTTGTCAATTCAGCTGCACCTGGAAACAGACTTGCTCGCAAGAGTTTATCAGTAGTAACAGTTTTATATCAGTAGCAGTGGTGAAATATCAGCAGCAGTGTAACAAAGACAACAGTAGTGATTATAGTAAACAACAGGATTAAAATACTGTAGGCACATGGATGGATGAACGGGCGTTGCATGGATGAGAGAAACTCATGTAACAATCAAAGTAGGGCATTTGCAGATAGTAATAAAACAGTATCCAAGTACTAAACAATCCATAGGCATGTGTTCCATATTTAGTCGTACGTGCTCGCAATGAGAAACTTGCACAACATCTTTTGTCCTACTAGCCGGTGGCAGCCGGGCCTCTAGGGAATCTACTGGAAATTAAGGTACTCCTTTTAACAGAGCACCGGAGCAAAGCATTAACACTCCGTGAACACATGTGATCCTCACATCACCGCCTTCCCCTCCGGTTATCCCAATTTCTGTCACTTTGGGGCCTCGGGTTCCGGACAGCGACATGTGTATACAACTTGCAGGTAAGATCATAAAACAATGAATATCATCATGAAACAATAACATGTTCAGATCTGAGATCATGGCACTCGGGCCCTAGTGACAAGCATTAAGCATAACAAGTTGCAACAATATCATCAAAGTACCAATTACGGACACGAGGCACTATGCCCTAACAATCTTATGCTATTACATGACCAATCTTATCCAATCCCTACCATCCCCTTCAGCCTACAGCGGGGGAATTACTCACACATGGATGGGGGAAACATGGCTGGTCGATGGAGAGGCGTCGGTGGTGATGATGGCGATGATCTCCTCCAATTCCCCGTCCCGGCGGAGTGCCAGAACGGAGTTTCTGGTCCCGAGACGGAGTTTCGCGATGGCGGCGGTGTTCTGGATGGCTTCTGGCGATTTCGTCTAACCCCCGTGCGTTTTTAGGTCGAAGCCCTTAAGTAGTCCAGAGGGGGGCACCTGGGGCTGCCCGAGGCGCCGCCACCATAGGCCGGCGCGGCCCAGGGGCCTGCCGCACCGCCTGGTGGGGTGGCCGCCTCGTGGCCCCCCTCCTTCTGGTCTTCTGGCTCCGTCCCTCTTCTATGAAAATAGGCCCATTGGAATAAACTCCGGGGATTTTCCTGAAAGTTGAGTTTCTGCACAAAAACGAGACACCAGGGCAATTCTGCTGAAAACAGCGTTAGTCCGTGTTAGTTGTATCCAAAATACACAAATTAGAGGCAAAACAATAGCAAAAGTGTTCGGAAAAGTAGATACATTTTGGACGTATCACCATATGAACAAATGTGTTCGATGTAGAACTCACTGGTGACCTCTAATTTGCTTAAGTACTCGTCCATATCATGAGAATATTTACATCATATGAACAAATATGTTCGTGAAAGTTCTTTTATCGCACTCAGTTGTTAACTGAATTGCTTGAGGACAAGCAATAAGCTAAGCTTGGGGGGAGTTGATATGTCCAAAACGTATCTACTTTTCCGAACACTTTTGCTATTGTTTTGCCTCTAATTTGTGTATTTTGGATACAACTAACACGGACTAACGCTGTTTTCAGCAGAATTGCCCTGGTGTCCTATTTTTGTGCAGAAACTCAACTTTCAGGAAAATCCCCGGAAATAATTGCAATGGGCCTATTTTCACAGAAGATTGACGGAGCCAGAAGACGAGACGGAGGGGGGCCACGAGACGCCCACACCACCAGGCGGCGCGGTGGGCCCCTGGGCCGTGCCGCCCTATGGTGGCACCGCCTCGGCCAGCCCCCGACGCTCCCCTCTGGACTACTTAAAGCCCTTGACCTAAAAACGCACGGGGGTTCGACCAATTTGCCAGAAGACATCCAGAACTCCGCCGCCATCGCGAAACTCCGTCTCGGGATCAGAAACTCCGTTCTGGCACCCCGCCGGGACGAGGAATTGGAGGAGATCATCGCCATCATCGCCACCGACGCCTCTCCATCAACCATCCATGCTTCCCCCATCCATGTGTGAGTAATTCCCCCGCTGTAGGCTGAAGGGGATGGTAGGGATTGGATGAGATTGTTCATGTAATAGCATAAGATTGTTAGGGCATAGTGCCTAGTATCCGTAGTTGGTACTTTTATGATATTGTTGCAACTTGTTATGCTTAATGCTTGTCACTAGGGCCCGAGTGCCATGATTTCAGATCTGAACATGTTATTGATTCATGATGATATTCATTGTTTTATGATCTTACCTGCAAGTTGTATACACATATTGCTGTCCGGAACCCGAGGCCCCAAAGTGACAGAAATTGGGACAACCGGAGGGGAAGGCGGTGATATGAGGATCACATGTGTTCACGGAGTGTTAATGCTTTGCTCCGGTACTCTATTAAAAGGAGTACCTTAATTACCAGTAGATTCCCTAGAGGCCCGGCTGCCACCGGCTGGTAGGACAAAAGATGTTGTGCAAGTTTCTCATTGCGAGCACGTACGACTATATACGGAACACATGCCTATGGTTATTTAGTACTTGGATACTATTTTATTACTATCTGCAAATGCCCTGCCTTGATTGTTACATGAGTTCTCTTATCCATGCAGCGCCCGTTCATCCATCCCTGTGCCTACAGTATTTTAATCCTGCTGTTTACTATAATCACTACTGCTGTCTTTATTACACTGCTGCTTATATTTCACTACTGCTACTGCTATAAAACTGTTGCTACTGATAAACTCTTGCGAGCAAGTCTGTTTCCAGGTGCAACTGAATTGACAACTCCGCTGTTAAGACTTACAAATATTCTTTGGCTCCCCTTGTGTCGAATCAATAAATTGGGTTTTACTTCCCTCGAAGACTGTTGTGATCCCCTATACTTGTGGGTCATCAGACCTCACCGGTGACCTTGCTGGAGACCCATAGCAAACATATTTTGCAAATGTAGCAAAATCAAAGAGACGTTAGAGAAAAAAATTATTCATATGTTACAAATCCACACAATGGAGACACCGTCGGAGCCATCAATGGAGAACTCGCTTGCAACTGATAGAAGCGTCGCCCAAGGTTGCATCAACTATGTCCGCCCAAGGCAACAACGCCCGGAACCGCCAGTAGCAACATCCAACGCCAAAGTAGGAAAGCATGCCTCCGCCTATAGCAAAAGCCACAGTCCGGCGGTAGCAACACCGGAGGCCTAAAGGTAGCAAAACCGGAATCCGCCAGTAGTTGGGGGGTGGTTCTCATGGGGATGGAGATGAGGTGCGGAGCCGCTCGACTAGGGCAGTAGCAAGCTAAGGGGTAAGCTAGGATTCGCGGGCCTCCACTGCGGCCTCCAGTGACAGCAGACGCCAGGGGAACTAGTGCTTCGGGCCTCCGTCGTGGCCTCCATCATCTCCAGGCATGCACCAACAAACGATGGGGAAGCTAGGGTTTAGGGACGCCATGGCGTCAATCTCTGGAGGTGCAAAATGAGGTCGTGCCACCATGGGGCGGGGGAGGAGCAGCACCAGGTCGTGAGCGTGGCGCCGCGACAAAGGAGTAACATGAGGCCATGGTCCGCGACCCTGCTGGTACTCCCCGCCGGAAGCTAGAGTTCAGCTTCGCCGCCTGGCGGTGGTAGCCTATGGTAGCGCGGCCGCGAGATCCAGGGCGCGCGGTGGCTGTACCTACAGGAGCCGGTGGTGGGGTGCGCGATGGTTGGGGTGACAGGGATGGGGATGGGCACCGGGTTGCGCGCAGGTTGCGGCGTCTCGGCGAGGTCGGCCATGGAGTTGGAGCAGCGTTGCTTTGCTTGCTGTCACTCGGAGCATCTCCACTCGCCCTCCCAAAACGGCTAAAAAAGCTAAAATGGGGACGTTAGAGAGAGAAAACGCCGCCATCCGCGTCCCCTAAAAATGACTTCTGCGCCGGCGCAAAATTTTCTTTATCCGGCACCCAAGGCCAACACCAGCCTATATGGAGACAACCGGGGGTGCCGGCTAACACCGCGTCCAACAAAAACAGGTCATGCGTCCTACGTGACCACGAAAAAAACCAAAATAACGGCCATGATTGAGTCCATACTCCCCCGTATAAGTCCCCCTATACAAGCAAACACCGGCTCTCGTATGGGGGGTTTCGAGTGGAGATGCTCTCGTCGTGGGGAAGAAAAAGCGGTAGGAAGGGAAGCGATAAGGTGGGCCTGCAGGAGATGCATCGTGGGCAGCGCGCGGAGGATGGGGAGGATGCGATCCCCTGAGGGATACAATCGTTTACCAATCTAAAAGCAGAGCAAATCAGACATACCAGGAGATGAGTAGGTGACTAAGCACAAACTAACTTGCAAATCCCTAATTTAAAACCGAATTTTGCTCGAGCATTCATCTAAAACAACAACTTTCTTAGGTTCTTTTTAATTGACTTAAATTTAGTATAAAGTTATACTAAATTTGACTCAATTAAAAGAAGAGACCGGAGGGAGTAGCTAAAAGATAGCAAAAGTGGATAAATGTGGGTACCGAGGCAGATTGGGCAATAAGCTTTTATTTTTCTCACTTGAGGAGAATCAATCATACAATGGCGTAATCAGCAATAGATGGGCAAACTTAAGAAATACATGCGTGGTGCAGATACAGTTCTGGAGGCTGAAGAAATATGGATCTTGTATTGTACTTGTACATGCCAGCCAGCTGAGCGATCAAAGGATGTCGATGCGCACGCTGTTGACGAGGGTCTTCTCACCCGCGACTGGGACAATCGTGAAGTCCAGCCTCTTATCCCGGCCGCACTTGAGGTCCTCGATGATCTCCCGCAGCTTGAGCCGGTACGACACCTCCTGCGTCTCCATCATGCGGCCGCCGTCGCCGCCGCCGTGCGGAACGTGCGTGAAGCTCCCCGCGAACTCGCTGTTCTTCGGCCCAACCTTGTCCTCCTGGCCCCTGGGCACGTTGACGAGCACGTCGAACTTGACGTACTCGCAGGGGTCGACCGTCAGGTCCAGCACCAGCACCTCCGGTGCCTTCTTGCTGCTGCCGCCGCCGGCCTGGGCCTTCTCCGGCCTCTCCACCGTCACATACTCGTTCTGCCCTTTCTTCAGAGGCACGGGGAACGCGCTGGCCGGGGTGACGCTTCTCTGGGCGATGAAGGGGCGTTTGATCTCGGAGGACGGCTTGGGACGCTTCTGCATCCACTCCAGCTTCTTCTTCTCCTCGAACCTGTACCCGAGCTTGCTGGTGTCGAGCACGTCCTGGACCCTGATGCGCACCGGCCGCTTCGTCTCATCGTAGAAGACGAAGCTCGTGTCCAGCCACTCTTGGTAGGGGAGGTCGGGCATCCCCAGCTTGGTGCTCCGAAGGTGCCACATGCGGTCAACGTTGGAGTGGTTCGAGTAGAACACCGGGTCGCGCGCCGCCGTCCGAAGGTTACCCATGTCCTTCCCCACCCAGATGTGCGCCGCCGTGTGCGCCCCGTTCTCCAGCGACCCCGTGTACTTCTTTCCCGCCGTGCAGAACTTGCCGCCGTGGAATTCCTCCGGCGTGTCCACGGTCATCTGAAAAGAGAGGCACGCACACAACCTTAATTACGAGTTTACGACCCATATGCAAGGGATGCATATATGCTCATGGCCACACAAAGATCTTATCTTCTTATGATACTATTGTGTACCGATGATTGGAGCCTCACTTCCAAAAATCACAATAATACTAAGTCAAGTTACTATACCAGATTTCGGAAAAAAACGGGTCTACCTGCATTACATATATGTCACCATTCAACTTATTTGGACACAGAGTTGGATCTTGGCATCTAGTAGAGGTCCAATTAGAACTACAGGACAAGTCTAGCTACGTAGTACATTTTACTCTCTCTGCTCACAAACACATGTGGCGTGTGAATTTAGTTAAAAGCCAAAAAGCTTAGTAAGATTAGTTTAACAAAATACAGAGGCAGTACTAAATCTATAAGTTATAAAAAAAATATCTTCAAGCGAATTTGACTTCTACGGTGAAGATAGTTACTCTACCTCACCTTGTTTCTTCTCAACCGTATACGATTTTCATGTCACATAAACTTTTGTCTTGCCCCGTAAAAAAAAAAAGAACGTAAGAAAATATAGAGCTGACGTACACTTTCATTTTATGTGACATATGGAAACATGATAATTATTCAATATTTATGTGTCTTTTGCGTTCTTATGACTCATATTTTTCATAGTATCAATTTGTTGCTGTTGTGGGTCAATATGAAAATAATTACTAAACATAAATTCTGAGTGTAACAATATTAAAAAAACATGGAGTGCAAAATAACATGCTATGCACCCTGGTTGATGAGTATCATGTCTAGGGGATCTATTGATATTTACTTATTGTTTTAGATGTTCATATTTAGGGAGTGGTGTTTTGGCTCAAAGAAGTGTATATATGCTCCCTTTATTTTAAAATGCATCTTAGACCTATTTTAAAATTTAAAAATTGAAACAAAAAATTGCACATACATGCATCTTCATGTGCAATGCACCCACAAAGTCGTTTCATTAACAATCGACTTATCATGTGGTGTGTGTAAAAAAGATAAATTTTGGTGCTAAAAATAAGACTTTTCACACGTTAAAATTTCATTTTTTACATATACCACAAAAAATATCAGTTATTCGCGAAACTTGGCAAACACACATATATTGTGGACATGTACGTACATGTTGATTTTTTTTAAATTTTTTTTCGACACTTTGTAATATTTTTTTATTTGGTGGAGGGGTCATATGCACCCGGGATCCGAATAAATTTCTGACATATTTTTGTATATTAGTTGATCAAATTTAGAAATTTTAAACTCTTGACAAAATTAATATACCATGTATTTCTGGATGGCGGGAGTATACACTTCAGTAATTTCTACAAAAAAAAAAGTATGGTACCGCACCTCTAAAAAAAACATGTACAACTTCAGTTTTAGAGAAATTGTGTGACATTGAGCGGTTCCACTAAGCTTCTAAATCCAGGTTGATTACCGATATATCATTATTTGGTGTCCTCCAATTTAGATATGATATGGCATCATTTTGTAAATACCATTTCCACACATATTAGCTGATATTGGCCAATATTGTGGATTCTTGACCAAATATGTCGACCAATACAGGAAAGAAATAGATGCAATGATATTTAATTTTTTTCGGTATTTACAACTTCATCAAAATATCAAAGTCATGTATAATATTTGTAAAATACATATATATCATATGCAATTTTTTTTGTTAGAGTAAGGATTTGTAAGTTTTCATTAATAATTTCTTAGTTCACTAATTAATGAACTTGGAATCATGTATTTGTTATGCTCAAGTAATTGCAGCATGCATTTTTACTCTAAAACCCATGGTTTGAACAAGAACAATGGAAAAAAATTAGATATATGTCTCCAATATAACCACATACTGTCTGTTATATCATCTGAGATATAGAGATCTGTATGACCAACCGATACGGATCCTAGATGCCGATGTACGTTCTAGAGCCTGCTTTTGTACTTAACTTTTGTTTGCTGAACTTTTTTACCTGATGATTTGCAACTCACTTGAATACCACGCGGTTCACAAACTATGGTATTTTATGTGCTCATGTCCAACAATGAATGTCATTGTTATTTTCAGTTATAAAAAAATGTTGTTTTCTATTGCAGGGTTCAAACATTGTCCATGAAGTGTTTGTTGTAATCTATTTTTGTTTTTTCACCTTCCAGAACTTTCAGTTGCTTATGATATTCAGTTTTTTTTTCCTTCAATTTAGGAATTCCTGTCAACCAAAAACTAGACATAAGTATAAAATTAAATCATTCTATCTTCCAAAAGTTCAGTAAACTGTCACAGCAATTTTTGGTTAGTACAGTATATATAGTGTAGGGTGAAATGTTACCATGATTTTGTTTTGTCGAGTATAGAAAGTAACGAATGCGTTTTGTTAGGCATGTGAGATTTGCATAAAACGGGCGTGCTAGCACTGCTCACCTGACGGTACATGCTGTAGAGATTGTTATCGATGAGGCACAAAATGTCGTCGGTGCACTCAGGTTCAGGAAGGTTGGGCTGCTTCGCCGGGCCCAGGTTGAGATCCATGAAGGCACGGACGTGTTCCGGCGTGCGGAGCTCGTCGTAGAGCGGCGAGCTCTCGTTGGCGAATATGGAGGGCATTATCATCCCTTCAGGGGAGTCCCAGTTCCAGTAGGGCAGCCCGAAAGTGGGGTCGCCGATGAGGTCGCCGAGGATGCGTTCGAAGAAGTAGATGTACATGCGGTGCCATGGCGCGAAGATGGAGGAGTAGTGCACGTCGAAGTTGACCTCCGGGCTGGCCGCCGACACCACCCTGTAGTGCGCGTCGCAGTAGGCCTCGTGGATCCCCGACTGGTTCTTGAAGCTGCGCGGGTCCTCGTCGTCCAGCTCCTTCATCCTCCGGACCGCTTCCTCGAACTTCTTGATGTACTCGTCGTCCAACTTGTGCGCCGGCCGGCGAACGCGCGGCGGCCCGCTCGGCAGCGGCAGGCTGCTGAAGTCGACGACCTTGGTGGCATCGTACTCGGCGGGGCAGTGGAAGCCCCCCTCCGCGTTGCATTTCAGCACCTCGGCCGTGATCGGCACGGTGGCGCACAGAGGCTCGGCGGCAGCGCCAGCATCGGCGTCGGCAGCGAGCGCGAGGCCGAGGTTGGTGGTAGTGACAGCGGCGAACCCGGTGAGGCCGAAAAGCACGTCCCGGCGGTCGATGTTGCGCCGTACCACGCTATCGTCGCCGCCACTACCGGCCGTGGCCGCAGCTCTGCACGACAGGCGGCGGCCCTGCAACTTGGCCATGGTGGGCGCGGCACCGTGCTTAGACGGAGGAAGCAGGCATCCAGAGGAGGCAGAGGCTACGGGCGAACAGACGAAGCTGGAGGCGGTGGTAGACATGTCGATCGTAGACTGTGTGGAGGTCTACGAGTATTTGTGTGCTCAAATATGGCTGCGTGCATGTGTATTTATAGTGGCCTTGTGTGGCTGTGCGAGGTGAGAGAGCCACGAGCGCCCATACGCCAAATGGCATGGAAAGATAATGTACGATTCAGCACAGCTCAGCTGGATCACCCACGCGACGCACGTTACTTGTGCTCTGCCAAAAAAGTTGTGTCTTCGAGCGCAAGATGCAGCACTTCTTGCCATGCATCTACTTGGCACTACTGTAGGCTGCAACTGATAGTCTTACCTTCATACTCGTACTATACATATTATTGTGCTAGATACATTATACATTTTTATGTTTATCTCTACTGTACTTCATAAACTAAAGCAACTAAATCGATACTCCCTAAAAATCATGATTGGCGGAGATCGATACCCTTCGAGCGCATCTTACTCTCTAGGAACATTGAACATGTGTAAATTGTTATTTGTGAAGACTAATGTGCATGATCTCTACAATTTTCCATGGAAAATGAAGCACAAAAGTTTTCTTCTAACTCATTCTAACAGTTCCTGCAAATTTTTTTTTTGAAATGGGGAATACCCATCAGTAGATGCACACAACCATTTATGGGATTTTTTTTTTTAAAAAGATAGTTATTCAAACGGTTACACATCATGGATCAGAGAAGGTCGATACAAAAATCAATCATCAAAAAAGAAACGAAGAAGTTGTAAGACTAAGCGTCTTACAGTCTATTTGTATGCCACCAACTAGCCCGATAGAAGATATCTTGAGCAACCATCAACAGCCGGTTACATCTTGCAACCATACAATCCCGCCGCCACCGCCGATCCTCTTGGGAAAGAAAATGTCATAGCTGTATCCAGTGTACATCCATATTGATAGTCTGCAAAAAATACTAGAATCATTCATGTGAAACACAATGTTATTCCTACACCTCCATATCGACCAAACTAAGGTTGAAACACCAATGTGGATTTGGGGCTTAGTTTTGTTATTGATACCATTCATCCAATTTTAAAACATATTTGTGATATTGGTTGGTGGTGGAATAGCATAAGCCGCATATACCACTCTCCATACTAACGTAAAAAATGGGCTGAGATATAAAAAGATGATTCGCCCTCTCTTGTGAGTCACAGAAACAACATTTCTTACTTCCGTTACGATTTCTTTTAGCTAGATTACCGCGCGTGATTAAAACCTTCTTATTCAGGAACCACATAAAAATATGTATCTTCAATGGAACTTGTAACTTCCATAGGTATTTTCTAAGAAATCCTGTGTTCCCATTCACTATATCCACATACATTGATTTGACACTAAAGTTACCTTGTTGTGTTAATTTTCAGATGAAAGTATCAGGCCCATTATTTAAAGATGCCTCGATCAGCCGGTTGCATAACTGAATCCAGGAGTTCCACCTATTAGTAGTCAAGTGACTCGTAAAACCAATATTTATCAAGACAGATGCCATAACACTTGCAACCATAATATGTTTCCGTTGCACAATATTAATGTGATAAAGGGTATTGTTGAGCAAGTGGGTAAAGACCTAGCCAAGTATCCTCCTAAAAACGGATGGTCGTACCATCACCCACTTTGAAAAGGCCTCTGCTAAAGAACTCATCTTTAGACCTTTCCAAAATAGTTCGTGGAATATCTGGACTCGAAGAAACTAAAATTTTCAAAAACAAGTAAGAAGCCAATGTGTTAGAAACTTAGGATAGGAAGAAACAGTTAAAGCATGAGGATCTTGCCTTGGTTATCCTTAGGGAAAAGCATAAGCATGCTCTAAGTTTGACGGATTGGATACATTTGTAGTTACAATTTTCTATCTTTTCTGTTGTAAATATGTAAATTCTTAATTCTATGTAATGAAACTACATAGCAGGACAATGTCCTACTTTTCCGCGTCAAAAACTATATATGAACATTTGATACATTATAGACTCAATAAGGAGTTAGGAGCCTAATTAACTTTAACTTGCCATGTCACAGGTACATCTTTTCCAATTCGTTGGCGAAGGAAACCCATCTTTTGTTTTTGTCAGTACTTCACCTCACATGAATAATCTAGTTTAATTGTATACTCTGCCGCAGCTGATGCTCGTTTCTATTTTTTGTGGAAGTTTCCATCGAATCCGATGGTTTTTTTAAGCTGAACTGTGAGGTAAACACCAAGAACTAAATTTTAGAAAGAGTTGCAAAAAATGTCACAAGAGGGTCCGCAAAATATGTACATTGGCCTCTCATTCGAAGAGATTTTCAATCCAAGATGACAAACTTTGAAGAATTGAGTCCTTCACTCTGTATTTTTTTTGAACTTCTTCACTTTGTATTTAATAAGTGTGATATCTACTATGAAACTAGATTTCCAAGCTTAAAAGGTATACCTGATGCCATCAAAGAGAACACCATTCCAGCATGCAAGGATAACTGTCTCATTGAACCATTGAAGGATTTCTTGGCACTTCTGAACGAGTTGGTAAGAAAATCTGAGATCCATATTATTTGTAAATTGCATCAGAAGAAAAGGTTGTCAATACTCAAGAATGTCTGGTGAACAGAGACCACATGTATTACTGATAGGAAATAACATCTCTCTAGTATTGATACTGTCATTTAAGATTAGTCAAGAAAAACCTTCATATGCATTGACATGCCCAGATCTTCTTCATTGCGTGGTAGGGCCGGATCCGGCGGAGAGTCGTCCCTACGCTGCCGCCGCATTTCCTGACGTTGGGCCATGGCTGCCGGTTGGGTTTTGTGCGAAAGATCGAGAAGGGTGCCGACGGGTGGTGTGGGGGCTGCTCGCACGTGTTGAATAAAGGTGACAGTCCTATAGTTTCTCTCACGCCAAGACGAAGATCTACTTGATGCGTTCTTTGGATTTGGCTATATTGTTGAGTTCCGGAACGCTCCACCGGCAAATATAACAGTGCACCTTATGCATGTAGTTTGCTGGATCGGGTGGTATTCGGTCGTGCACACACGTGTTTTTTTTCCGACATTTGGTTCTGGAGGACATTCTGGTCCATGGTGAAATCAGAAGCGGACAATATCATGAAGGCCGGTTTCAAGGACTAGCGAAGGAGGTTCGAGTCTTTGTTATGTTGAGGGAATCACTTGGTATTCTAGGTTTCGCAGCAGTATGCAAGTGAGGGCGGCAGCATGGGTGAAGTTCAGAGTCTTACCTTTCAGGGTGAAAAACCCAAGGTCTAGTCTTAATTGGTTGTGCCTGGAAATGGTCTTGTTAAAGATAGTGTTATGAGAGCAGGGACTATCTTTAGGGCGAAAACCTAAGATCTTTGGATCGGGCGACGACGGGTCATGTGCACTATTTACTTCTTGGAGGCGGCGCTGTTGGAGAGTCTGAAGTTAAGGTGTTATCTTGGTGGTGGATGCACAATTGCCGCTAGGGCTGGAAAACCGTAGCGGAACTTTTCTTTTCTTAGTTTTCTTTTCCTTTTGTTTGGTTGTGTCCATCTGTACTACTAGTAGGATATTGCGTTGTTGAATAGGCTGTGTGTAATTGGTATCTTTTGATATTAATATATTCTGTTTATTGAAAAATATGCCTTTACATGCACATTTACTCTTCCATATCCAGCACAAAAGAATATGACTAAAATATGACGGTTTTATTTGTGTAGGATACACATGCCCTTATTCTGCAAGCATGGCCATTCGTCCAGTGGCATAGTATCCACGGTTTTTGTTTCAGTCTCCTTTTGCACATTCTGAAATTTTAAGAATTTTTCTGCAGACAAAGGCAAATAAAAAATGTCGTGTATCTAATCAGCTAAAATAAAACCCAAGAATGAACTGATTTTATCTTTGGCAAATGAGAAGTTCCTTTAATATTTGGTATCTAAGGTCCTACAAAGCCATAACTTAGACAATAATAAAATTGGCAATGTTTCTATAAATATGCACTAGGAAATAATTCCTTTCTTCCACAAGGAGCTAACTAACTGAACCTAAGGGATTGTTTGGAAATAATAAGCATTCCTTACAAGGATCACCCATGGTATATCCTCATTATTTTAGAATTAGTGAAAAAATGAACATTAGTGACTTATTCTGGAGAGCCATAAATTAGACGAGAATAAAGTTGGTAATATTTCTATAAATATCCACCAGGAATTAATTCCTTTCCACCACAGGGAACTAACTAACTGAACTGCATAAGGGATTGTTTGGAAACAATAAGTATTCCTTACAAGTCTCACCCAAGGTATATTCTCATTATTGTAGAATTTTTCCAAAAACTTGAACAATAGTGAGTTATTTTGGAGATGAAGATTTAGAATGGCAGTGCCTCCTTTTTTTTATTCTGTGGTTTGTAGACCATCTCCGATGCTGCAAGTGAATTAAACTTAGCTTTGTTTTCTTCCTCTACAAACAATACCTTCTTGGTCTACCTATTGCTTCCAAACTCATTTAGAAATCTCTATAAGTAAGTGAGAAGTGGAGACAAAAAAGAATTCACCGGAACTAAACAATCTTCTTTCTATCTACTCTATAAATCAAAACGAAAAGCTCTACAATGGAGAGTTTTGTGGTCCCTATTTCCAAAACCGTAAAAGTAAATGTCATTGCAACAACTTGGCAACCAAGTCCCTCCCACATAATAGTTTCCTCCTCGGTGCTCATGTTGGTTGGGATCAATGGAAGTTTATTTTCAAGCCAGTAATGGATGAACATAGGATCAACAAATACTCGAGTATTTCCATCTGCTCAATTCCGGCGAGTAGAACTATCAAGGTATCATTTGCATATTGAACTATAGGATAGTCCATATAACTTTTGATAGGAAAGGGAGGCAATAAATTCCTCTATGCATGCCTTATTAATGATACACTAGTAGTGAATGGATCATAGCGAACAAGAGGGGGGGGGGGGGGTGAATGGTTGCTACGTCAAGTTTTGATCTTTTTCAATTTTAGCGGTGCGAAAGGTAAAGGTGATTGCTTTAGTGATGTCGGTGATCCTACAATGATCCTAGACAAGTGCAACAAGCAAAGGAACAAGCAAGATAGTAAGAGTAAGGAGCGGGACAACCGGATGGCGCGGAGACGAGGCGAGGTTTGTTTCCCGCAGTTCCTCTCACAAAAGAGAGCACATCTGTGTTGAGGAAGTGCTAGCCTCACACAAGAGACTAGGCGGCCACACCACGAAGGAAGGCCTCATCTTCTTCCTCAAGAGAGCTCCACAAAGGGGCTCTCCCTTCTCCACTAAGACACCGGTCGAGGCGGTGATTCCTTCACAAGGTTGGGGCGAGCTCCACACCACAAGGAGGCTCCCAACAACCTATGGGGCTAGCAAAACACCAAGCTAGCCTCCATAGGTGCACTTCCCCCAAGATCCCACCATAGGAACCCTAACACCAAGATCCACTAAGGAGTAGCAAGTATTGGTGAAATCTCTCTTGGTAGAACTACAGATCAGGGTCTCCTCCACCACTCCTCAAAATTTGGGCAAGATTGGTTGGATGGTTGGGGAGATACTCAAGGTTTAAGCTCAACAACAATGGAGGAGAGAGAGAGAAGAGATAAAAACGAGTTGGGGAAGAAGGGCCCCTTAAATAGGCTCCTCCAAATCCAACCGTTATGCCCAGTTTTTGCCTAAGCGGTACTACCGCTTTGGGTAAGCGGTACTACCACTCTGAGTTCGAAATCCCACAGATCTTGTCCACGTGGACACAGAGCGGTACTACCGCTCGCGGTACCGCTCGAGGTACCGCAATGGGGTCCAAACCTTACAGGATCCAAAGCGGTACCACAGCGGTACCGAAGCGGTACTGCCGTAACTAGTTACGGTACATGGGCGGTACCATGGGCGGTACTACCGCTCGCAAGCGGTACTACCGCTCCAGGTACCGCAGAGGTACCGTAACTCGTACTGTGGGTCAAATCCAGTGCAGAACTGCAGAGCGGTACCGTGGGCGGTAATAGTAGGGGTAGCGGTACTACCGCTACTAGTACCGGTAGTACCGGTCTGACAAAAACTGGTTTTCTCCCCTTTTTCTCTCCAGCCATGTCACCTCGCGATACACACACAAAACCAGAAAACCTATAAGCTACGCTTCAGTCCTCCGATCTTGACGTGTCCAGCGAGGTCACCGTGCACTTGCAAATCTAACAATGATACTCAAAGCACACGGTGAGATTACTCAAGTGTTGTCATCAAACACACAAAACCCGGGGTTTAGACTTTGCTCTTTCAATCTCCCCTTTTTGGTGTTTGATGACAACACAAGACTTTGCAAAAGCATATGATATTATGATGAGATTCTTAGATTTGCAAAAGCTCGACGGAGCTCCCCCTAAGCATGTGCATATTTTGAATATGTATTTGAATACAAATACACACGACCTAGAGGCATAACTCCCCCTAGATTTTACAAACCAAGCACATATGCAACAAGGATACAAGATCATGTTCAAATAACATATGTGCAATATGGAGGCAACACAAGATCATGCAAGGAGTTTTTGGTGAAGTTATCATACCTTTGCCTTGAGAATACCCAAACTCACCGTAAGATGCCTCCATAGAGTTGATGTAGCCACAAGAAAAGATAAACAACAAGAATCAAAAGGCTACAATCAACGAAGGTCCCCATGCAAAAACCCATCCGAATAAGAACTTCTCCCCCTTTGGCATCGGAACACCAAAAAGGAGGGTAAGGAAACTAAGGATGGTAAGAGAGAACATACAACTGAGCTTGCAAAAACCAAAAGGAAACAAAGCTTGAATGAGACTCTCCAAAAAACATGGAGACGAAGATAACAAAAAGGAAAGAAAGAAAGAAAGAAAAAGTCACAAAGAAACACAAAGAACCGAAAAACTCCTCAAGGAGGAGGTTTGTGGCCGAAGTCACCGTGTAAGAGTATAGTAGTGTGAGGTCGCGTAGATGTATCTAGGACTCACGACTACAACTCAACATGAAGCTCATTAGTCACTTATTTGACAAATAGCATATGCTTTGGATTTCTTTATGCATTATGGGGGAGGGATAGCTCAATAAGTTTAAACCGCACTCCCCCTATATTCATGCGTGCCTTTCATCTAGATATATAGTTTGAGAGTGGTATGTGCACACGACGGTCAAGCAAACTTCGATGGATCAATGATATTTAGCTCATGCCTCAACTCAATGAAACGCTTCTCGTCCAAGGGCTTCGTGAAGATGTCCGCCAATTGCTCCTTGGTGCCAATGAAGGATAGAACAATATCTCCGCGTGCAATATGGTCCCGGATGAAGTGGTTCCTTATCTCAATATGCTTCGTCTTGCCATGAAGAACCGGATTGTAGGAGATCTTGATTGCGCTCTCATTGTCACACAAAAGAGGCACCTTGCTATACTCGAGTCCATAATCCCGCAAGGTTTGTCTCATCCACAAGATTTGAGCACAACTACTTGCCGTGGCAACATACTCGGCTTCCGCGGTGGAGACGGAGACACAATTTTGCTTATTCGAGGACCAACACACCAAGGATCTTCCAAGAAAGTGACAAGCTCCGGATGTAGACTTCCTATCAACCTTGTCGCCCGCCCAATCGGAGTCGGTGAAGCCAACCAAAGCAAGGTCCGTGTCCCTTGGGTACCATAGTCCGAAGTGTGGGGTATCAACTAAATATCGAAAGATCCTTTTGACCACCATAATGTGGCTTTCCTTCGGGTTTGCTTGAAAACGTGCACACATACCAACGCTTAACATTATATCCGGGCGAGAGGCACAAAGGTAAAGAAGCGAACCTATCATCGAACGGTAGAGCTTGGGATCCACCGCCTTGCCGGTCTCGTCAAGAGAGAGTTGACACTTGAGATGCATCGGAGTTCCAATGCCCTTGGCGTCCTTCATGTCGAAGCGCTTGAGCATGTCTTGGAGATACTTTGCTTGATTGATGAAGGTGCCTTGCCGCATTTGCTTGATCTCGAACCCAAGGAAGTACTTGAGTTCACCCATCATTGACATCTCGAACCTATTTGTCATCAACTTAGCAAACTCATCGTTAAACTTTGTGTTAGTCGAGCCAAATATGATGTCATCTACATAGAGTTGGCATACGAAAAGCTCCCCATTGACTTTCTTAGTAAAAAGAGTGGGATCGATTTTCCCTACTTTGAAACCACGATCTTCAAGCAACTCCTTTAGATGCTCATACCAAGCTCTAGGGGCTTGTTTGAGTCCATATAGGGCCTTTTTGAGCTTGAAGAAATGGTCCGGGAAATGGGGGTTCTCGAATCCCGGGGGTTGCTTCACATACACCTCCTCATGTAGAGGACCATTAAGAAAAGCACTCTTAACATCCATTTGTTGCAACTTGAACCCATGATGAGAGGCAAAGGCCCAAAGGATACGGATGGACTCAAGCCTTGCAACGGGTGCAAAGGTTTCACCAAAGTCCACGCCTTCAACTTGAAAATAGCCTTGTGCCACCAATCTTGCTTTGTTGCGAATTACGATGCCATGTTCATCTTGCTTGTTCTTGAATACCCATTTGGTGCCGATAACATTGCGGCAATGATCGGGTCGCTTCATGAGAGTCCACACATCATTCCTCTTGAAGTTGTTGAGTTCTTCTTGCATTGCAATCACCCAATCGGGATCTTCAAGGGCATCATTAACCTTGAGAGGTTCCACCATAGAGACAAAGGCGTGGTGCTCACAAAAGTTTGCTAGTTGCCTCCGGGTGGTTACTTTGCTCTTTAGATCACCAATGACATTACGCAAGGAATGGGACTTGAGGCGTAAGTGTCTTGTAGTAGGATCTTCACGGCGAGTATTGGCTATAGGAGTAGATTCTTGTGGGTCCTCATGGCTTTCATCACGGTTTAGGTCCTCGCCTTGACCTTCATTGTTGTTGAAGTGGGCATCATCATCATCATCATCATCATCATGAGAGCCGGATGACTCGGGGGTACTAGCAATGGGATTGTCCATAAAGATCATCCCCGAGCCATTCAGAGAAGAACTTGAAGCTTGGCCTTGGTCACTTGGTGTTGGTTGTTGTGGTAGATGAGCTTGCGGTAGATGTTGTTATTGAGCTTGATGAGTTGAGCTTGTACTTGATTGTTGTTGTAGTTGTTGAGGTTGAACTTGAGGTTGTTGTAGAGGTTGGCTTGCACTTGTAAGATCAACGGAAGAAGCTTGGCCTTGTGGTGTAGATGGCTCCACTTGGGTGGAACTTGGTCCTTCCGCGGTACTCATAGAAGGTAGCTCTTGAGGTCGGCGAATGCCAACACCCATCCTTCCTATGGCATCCGGGGGAATTGCATCTCCTTTCTCACAAGAAGCACTTCGCTCCTCCAAAGATCTATCATCTTCATCGAATGTCACATCACAAGATTCTACAACCCACCCATTTGACTTGTTGAAGACTCTATAGGCGTGAGAATCTGTAGCATAGCCAACGAAAATTCCTTCTTGAGCTCTTGAATCAAACTTGGATAGACGTGTGTCCTTGACAAGCATATAGCATTTGCATCCGAAGACCTTGAAATATGACACATTGGGCTTGTTGCCGGTGAGAATCTCATATGGTGTCTTCTCTAGACCTTTGCGAAAGTAGAGACAATTAGTAGCATGGCATGCGGTAGAGATAGCTTCCGCCCAAAAATTGTAGTTAGACTTGTACTCCATCATCATGGTTCGAGCGGCTTCGATCAAGGTTCGATTCTTCCTTTCGGCGACCCCATTTTGTTGGGGGGTATATGGCGTTGAGTATTGGTGTTGGATTCCTTCTTCGCCGAGAAAGTCATCCAAAGTGTAGTTCTTGAACTCCGTTCTATTGTCGCTCCTTATTGCGAGGATCTTGTTGTCGTACTTTGATACGTCTCCAACGTATCGATAATGTCTTATGTTCCATGCTACTTTTATGATGATACTCACATGTTTTATACATACTTTATGTCATATTTATGCATTTTCCGACACTAACCTATTAATGAGATGCCGAAGAGCCAGTTGTTGTTTTCTGCTGTTTTTGGTTTCAGAAATCCTAGTAAGGAAATATTCTCGGAATTGGACGAAATCAACGCCCAGGATCTTATTTTTCCACGAAGCTTCCAGAAGTCCGGAGAGGAAACGAAGTGGGGCGACGAGGCACCCACACAACAGGGCGGCGCGGCCTAGGCCTTGGCCGCGCGGCCCTGGCGTGTGGGGCCCTCGTGGCGCCCCCTGACCTACCCTTCTGCCTACATAAGCCTTCGTCGATAATAGTTCCAGTACCGAGAGCCACGATACGGAAAACCTTCCAGAGATGCTGCCGCCGCCAATCCCATCTCGGGGGATTCAGGAGATCGCCTCCGACACCCTGCCGGAGAGGGGAGTCATCTCCCGGAGGACTCTTCACCGCCATGGTCGCCTCCGGAGTGATGTGTGAGTAGTTCACCCCTGGACTATGGGTCCATAGCAGTAGCTAGATGGTCGTCTTCTCCTAATTGTGCTATCATTGTTAGATCTTGTGAGCTGCCTAACATGATCAAGATCATCTATTTGTAATGCTACATGTTGCATTTGTTGGGATCCGATGAATAGTGAATGCTATGTTATGTTGATTATCAATCTATCATCTATGTGTTGTTTATGATCTTGCATGCTCTTCGTTATTAGTAGAGGCTCTGGCCAAGTTGATACTTGTAACTCCAAGAGGGAGTATTTATGCTCGATAGTGGGTTCATGTCTCCATTAAATCTGGGAGTGACAAACAACCCCTAAGGTTGTGGATGTCTTGTTGCCACTAGGGATAAAACATCAATGCTATGTCTAAGGATGTATTTGTTGATTACATTACGCACTATACTTAATGCAATTGTATGTTGTGTGCAACTTAATACAGCACGGGGTTCGGATGATAACCTGAAGGTGGACTTTTTAGGCATAGATGCATGCTGGATAGCGGTCTATGTACTTTGTCGTAATGCCCAATTGAATTTCACAATACTCATCATAACATGTATGTGCATGGTCATGCCCTCTTTATTTGTCAATTGCCCAACTGTAATTTGTTCACCCAACATGCTATTTATCTTATGGGAGAGACACCTCTAGTGAACTGTGGACCCTGGTCCATTCTTTTACATTGAATACAATCTACTGCATTACTCGTTCTACTGTTTTCTGCAAACAATCATCATCCACACTATACATCTAATCCTTTGTTACAGCAAGCCGGTGAGATTGACAACCTCACTGTCACGTTGGGGCAAAGTAATTTGGTTGTGTTGTGCAGGTTCCACGTTGGCGCCAGAATCCCTGGTGTGCTACACTCCACCGCCATCAACCGTCAACGTGCTTCTTGGCTCCTACTGGTTCGATAAACCTTGGTTTCTTACTGAGGGAAAACTTGCCGTTGTACGCATCACACCTTCCTCTTGGGGTTCCCAACGGACGCGTGCTGTACGCGTATCAAGCTCTTTTTCTGGCACCGTTGCCGGGGATCTGAAGAAAAGTTACACCACAAAGATTTTTCTAACTCCCACGTCAACTGCACGCCAGCAGTTCTTTTTCTGGCGCCGTTGCCGGGGAGATCAAGACACGCTGCAAGGGGAGTCTCCACCTCCAATCTCTTTACTTTGTTTTTGTCTTGCTTTACTTTTATTTACTTCTTTGTTTGCTGCACTAAAACAAAACACAAAAAAATTAGTTGCTAGCTTTTCTTTATTGACTGTCTTGTTCTCCATATTAAAAACACAAAAAATTAGTTACTTGCATTTATTTATCTAGTTTGCTTTATTTACTATTGCTAAAATGGGTACTCCTGAAAATACTAAGTTGTGTGACTTCACAAACACAAATAATAATGATTTCTTATGCACACCTATTGCTCCACCTGCTACTACAGCAGAATTCTTTGAAATTAAACCTGCTTTACTGAATCTTGTTATGAGAGAGCAATTTTCTGGTGTTAGTTCTGATGATGCTGCTGCCCATCTTAATAATTTTGTTGAATTATGTGAAATGCAAAAGTATAAGGATGTAGATGGTGACATTATAAAATTAAAATTGTTTCCTTTCTCATTAAAAGGAAGAGCTAAAGATTGGTTGCTATCTCTGCCTAAGAATAGTTTTGATTCATGGACTAAATGTAAGGATGCTTTTATTGGTAGATATTATCCTCCTACTAAAATTATATCTTTGAGAAGTAGCATAATGAATTTTAAGCAATTGGATACTGAGCATGTTGCCCAAGCTTGGGAAAGAATGAAATCTTTGGTTAAAAATTGCCCAACCCATGGACTGACTACTTGGATGATCATCCAAACCTTTTATGCAGGACTGAATTTTTCTTCACGGAACCTATTGGATTCAGCTGCTGGAGGTACCTTTATGTCCATCACTCTAGGCGACGCAACAAAGCTTCTTCACGGAACATGTTGATGTGAATTTCATTAAAAATAACAATTACAATAACTCTAGGCCATATCCTGCTAATGGTAACTCTTATGGTAGATATGTTTCACCTAATGAGGAAAAGATGTTAGAAATTGAAAGATCCACTAAGAGCTTTATGCAATCCCAATATGAGAAAAATAAATTGTTTACTAAAACTATGAATGAACAATCTACCTTGTTGAAAAATATAGGAAATCAACTTGAAAATCTGAATATGGAGATCTCTGGGTTGCAAACTAAACTTGCAAATGCTGAAAACCGAATCTCATACATGTCTGCATCACAATCTTCCTTAATTAATAAAATGGCTGCTAAACTTGAGGATATTGATAATAAAATTGTTACTACAGCAAACGCCATCAAAGTTAGAATTAATGAGAATATAAGATTGATGGCCGAATTGCGTGCTAGGTGGGAGAAAGAAGAAAATGCTAAAGATAACAATGTAGCTAAGGTTTGGACTATTACCACCACTAGTAATGCTAATTCTTCACATGTTGCTGCACCTCCTACTATTAATGGTAAAAGAATTGGTGTTGGCAATGTTTCCACTTCTAATGCAAAGCGTGAAAAACTGCCTGAAACTGCTAAAACTGCTGAAACTGCCTGTGATAAAACTGCTGAATTTTTTTCCAACATTGGGGACAATGATCCCATTGCTTTAGATTATAATGGTTTAGATTTTGATGATTGTCATATCTCTGAAGTTATAAAGTTCTTACAAAAACTTGCTAAAAGTCCTAATGCTAGTGCTATAAATTTGGCCTTTACAAAACATATTACAAATGCTCTCATAAAAGCTAGAGAAGAGAAATTAAATCGTGAAGCTTCTATTCCTAGGAAGTTAGAGGATGGTTGGGAGCCCATCATTAAGATGAAGGTCAATGACTTTGATTGTAATGCTTTATGTGATCTTGGTGCAAGTATTTCCGTTATGCCTAGAAAAATCTATAATATGCTTGACTTGCCACCATTGAAAAATTGTTATTTGGATGTTAATCTTGCTGATAACTCCACAAAGAAACCTTTGGGGAGAGTTGATAATGTTTGCATTACGGTTAACAATAACCTTGTCCCCGTTGATTTTGTTGTCTTGGATATTGAATGCAATGCATCTTGTCCCATTATATTGGGAAGACCTTTTCTTCGAACTGTTGGTGCTATTATTGATATGAAGGAAGGTAATATTAAATATCAATTTCATCTCAAGAAAGGTATGGAACACTTCCCTAGAAAGAGAATGAAGTTACCTTTTGATTCTATCATTAGAAAAAATTATGATATTGATGCTTCGTCTCTTGATAATACTTGATTCACACTTTCTGCGCCTAGCTAAAAGGCGTTAAAGAAAAGCGCTTATGGGAGACAACCCATGATTTTACTACAGTACTTTTGTTTTATATTTGAGTCTTGGAAGTTGTTACTACTGTAGCAACCTCTCCTTATCTTAGTTTTGATGCATTTTTGTGCCAAGTAAAGTCTTTGATAGTAAGGTTCATACTAGATTTGGATTACTGCGCAGAAACAGATTTCTTGCTGTCACGAATTTGGGTTTAATTCTCTGTAGGTAACTCACAAAATTCTGCCAATTTACGTGAGTGATCCTCAGATATGTACACAACTTTCATTCAATTTGAGCATTTTTATTTGAGCAAGTCTGGTGCCTCTTAGAAATTCGTCTTTACAGACTGTTCTGTTTTGACAGATTCTGCCTTTCATTTCGCATTGCCTGTTTTGCTATACTTGATGGATTTCTTTATTCCATTAACTTTCAGTAGCTTTGTGCAATGTCCAGAAGTGTTAAGAATGATTATGTCACCTCTGAACATGTGAATTTTGATTATGCACTAACCCTCTAATGAGTTGTTTTGAGTTTGGTGTGGATGAAGTTTTCAAGGATCAAGAGAGGAGGATGATACAATATGATCAAGGAGAGTGAAAGCTCTAAGCTTGGGGATGCCCCGGTGGTTCATCCCTGCATATTTCAAGAAGACTCAAGCATCTAAGCTTGGGGATGCCCAAGGCATCCCCTTCTTCATCGACAACATTATCAGGTTCCTCTAATGAAACTATATTTTTATTTTATGACATCTTATGCGCTTTACTTGGAGCGTCTGTATGTTTTTTGTTTTTGTTTTGTTTGAATAAGATGGATCCTAGCATTCATTGTGTGGGAGAGAGACACGCTCCGCTGTTGCATATGGACAGATATGTCCTTAGGCTTTACTCATAATATTCATGGCGAAGGTGAAACTGCTTCGTTAATTGTTATATGGTTGGAAACGGGAAATGCTACATGTGGTAATTGGTATAATACTTGAATAATGTGATACTTGGCAATTGTTGTGCTCATGTTTAAGCTCTTGCATCATATACTTTGCACCTATTAATGAAGAAATACATAGAGCTTGCTAAAATTTGGTTTGCATGATTGGTCTCTCTAAGGTCTAGATATTTTCTAATAAGGGTCGAACAACAAGGAAGACGGTGTAGAGTCTTATAATGCTTACAATATGTCTTTTATGTGAGTTTTGCTGTACCGGTTCATACTTGTGTTTGCTTCAAATAATCTTGCTAGCCTGTCGTCGTGGTGAACGAGCAGATGCCATGGGATGGCTTAAGTTGGGGCCGAATGGGCGCTAGAGGATTCAGGGGAGGGTTTGTGATTAGATGGGATGAACTTCCGGATGCTTTCCTCCAGAACTCAGCCAAAGGCAGTGATACAAGAAGAAACACACAAGGAAGAACTCTGCTCTAGATCACTCTCTTCATTGATCTCAACGGGATACAGGTTTTTGGATACGAGGTTCATCTAGAGATCGACCCTCCTGGGTACGGGTGTGCCCCCTCTCCTTATATAGGGGAGAGGGTGGCTTACAGAGCAAGAAACCCTAATGGCATCTTTGACTGGACAAACTACTTTACAAAGTAACTTTAATCATAGATGACGCCGGGGTCTCCTTTAATCAGGGGAGGTGACATCCTCCGGCTTCTTTCGGCGTCATCTTCCTCTTTGGCGCCAGGGCTTCGTTTAAAGCTACTTTCCTTAGCTCATCTTTGTCCTCTAGCTCTGAAGAGAATCTTTGACCAGTCTTGCCGACATGCTTTTCTTACCGGTAGCCCGGTGTCTTCTTTATCCGGTCCCGGTATACCCCTCTTGGGGATACCGGCTTAGCTTTACTTAGCCAAACACCTATCTTTGTGCTCCGGTATAAACATTAAACCGGTATCTTGATGGCTCAAACCATCCGGTTTGGCATGCCTTTGGTATATCGGGGGTCATCCCCCCAACATTAGTCCCCGAAGCTAGTATAGTCTGGTGGATTCTATCCAACAGGCCATGCCAGGTTCCCATATCTTAAGGTACCGGTTTAATCTTTCCGGTGGTTAGTTTAGATCCGGCATCTTTGCCCGGGCTCACGTCTTCTCTCTTTGCAAGGTATTTTCCGGTATCTTTTTTCTCCGGTAACTTAGACATTAAACCTCTCCTCGGCGAAGTCTAGAATTTCTCGGGTACAGTGCCTGTCAGTGACATGCGCACTGTACCTGACGCGCCAGTGTCAGGGGTCACTTCCCTTCGGCTTCTGCGCCCGTATTAAATGCGGCACACCGGATCCAGGCTGCCGTTCTGGATTCGTGTGGCTTCCCTGTGGCTTTTTATTTTCCGCGCGTGTATCGTCGCGCCACGTGGCGGCCCACGGAGCGAACCGTCGCGGCCCAGTGGTTTCCGGCCCACTATCTCCTCTTCCTTTATAAGGGGAAACCGCTCCTTCTTCTCCCTTTCTTCGCATTCCCAACTTCCTCGCGCACAGAGCTCTTCGCCCTCTTGCGCCTTCGCCACTTCCGTTCGCCGCTCGAGCTTCGCCGCCCGGCGAACTTCCGCTGCTGCTTCGCCGAACCTCGCCGAGCTTCGTCGTGCGGAGATTCCTCGCAGTACATCTGCTGCGGCTGCAACATTCGTGCTCCGACGAGCTCTTCTCCGCCTCCTCGTCGCCGGACTTCCTCGGCAACTGTGAGCTCTCCGCTCCACCGGCGACCTTCTTCCTCAACATCTCCGCCGCCTCAGGTTAGGCTCAACTCGCATTTACCCCTCTTTTCCTTGCTTTCCAGATCTTGGGCCGGTAGAATATTTACTTCCTCTTTTCTTTTGCTTTTTCTCTTACTCGTAGATCTTCGCGCAAGGGTAGATCTTGGGGATTCGGTTTTTCCGGGTAGATTCACATGTCTAGCGAAGAATCTACCTCCGCGTCATCCTCTAGTATTCATCATAGCGAATCTTTCGACGGGCTAACTGCTGATCTTGCCCGGATGGATACCGATGCCGGCAACGATCAAGAGGCCGGTAGCACTAGCCAAGGCCCCGGAATAGATCTTTCCGGTATCACACACGGAGCCTGGAAGGGCTCCGACGTCACCCAAAACGAGATTGACTGGCTTTACCGGTCCAGGAGGATACCGGAAGGGGTATCCTGCCGGCTTCCCGGCGACGAGATCGAACCGGTACTCCGGCCCGGTGAGTTCGTCGTCTTTCTTGCTCACTTCGAGCACGGCTTCGGCCTTCCTGCTTCTGACTTCTTCCGCAGCTTTCTGGATTTTTACCAACTCCAGCCTCACCATCTTCCTGGCAACGCCGTTTTCTATCTTTCTTGTTATGCCACCTTCATGGAGGCCTACATCGGCATCCGTCCCACTCGTGAGACCTTTGCCCGCTTCTTTGATCTTCGGATTAACTTCGTTCAGGGCAAGGAAATTCCTAAACCCAAACCCCCCGTACAATGCGGGTCTTGTATCATCGGCTCCCGCCAAGGGAGCCCCTTCTTCAAATTCTCTGGTCTCGAGTCATGCCGGTTATGGCAAGGGACCTTCTTCTACGTGAAGAACGACGGCGCCGCAGATCTCATTAATCTGCCGGCCTTTAATCTGGCGCCGCCCAGAAAAGTCAACTGGAGCTTCTATCCTGGGACGAATCACATCGAAACAAACCGGGTAGTACGCTTCATGGAGAAGTTGATGAAGGAGACCAACATCTGCTCCGACGACATCATCCGCGCCTTCATTTCACGCCGGGTGCTTCCTCTTAAGCGCCGGGCTCACAAGATGAGCGAGATGTACGGTCCCGGCGATCCTACCAAGATCACCGGCCTCCCTCTCAGCAAGGAGGATATAGTCCTCAAGGCTAGGCAGATCTGCCAGACTGCCATGCTGGATGACTGGGAATGGGGCTTCCTGCCTCTCAGTTCCACTAACCCTCCGACCCAAGAAGTAAGAGATTGTGCAACTCGGGTCGTTGTACCGGTAACTTTTATGCTGCGGCTAACCTTCTTTTCATTTGCTTCAGGCCAAAGACCGCTTTCCCCGCATCGAAGCGGATCAGCGAGGCCCTTGCCGGAAGCGCCCTCTGGATGCGGTGGACCCAGACCCCTATATCCACTGGACTGATCTGAAGATGGGCCGGATGCACACCTCGCGCCCCGGTAACTCCTCATTTGAAGCTCCCGGTTCCACCGATGATCTCACTGTGCTTGAGGTAGCTCTCTTTTCTGGTCTCTCATACTTTACTGTTTATTCCTCCTCTGTAGATGCTCCCTTAGCCAGCACCAAACCACAGGTCCATGAGCACGCGGTCCCTTTGCAGGCCGAGGCCGGTCGCGAGTTTCTGGAGAAGCTCGTTCCCCAGGGCCAGAAGAACAAGGCTCCGGCACCTGATGCCGGCTCGAGCCAGGCTCCTCCCTCCAAACGCTTCCGGACGGAGGCCTTCGCGGGGAAAGTAGCGGGTAAGAGGCGCTACAAGGGAAAAACCATGCCGACCTCTTCTGGGTAAGCTTTCGTTTCTCTGCTTGTTTTGTTTTTACCAACTTCTCTTCCGGTTGCTTTTCCCAACCTTTTCTCTTTCTCTCGTTCAGCCCTGCGCTCAAGCTCGACCCAAGGCCTGAGGGCTCTGAGGGCACCGCAAGGACATCAACCCCTCCTCCTCAGTCAAGCCCGGCACCATCTGGTGCCGGCAACGCTTCTGCCTCCCCTCTGGGAGGCACCTCAAGTGCGGGGCGCGCGGCCCCTACACCTCCTGATCACCGCGCGGAGGAGGAACTCATCTCCCCTCCTGAGAAACAAGATGCCGGCGCCAGCAACATCGGCGCTGATGAAGAAGCTGCCGGGCGGGCGGAACCTCTGGTTCCTCCCGTCCCGAAAAGAAAGAAGAAGAAGACCGAGGAGTCTTCCCCCTCCAAAGCCGCGCCGGACTCTTCCGCGCCGGCAAGCTCCAACTTGGGTCAGGACGCGCCTGATGCTCCTTCCTCGCCCAAGACTTCGCCTGCGCCCCCGCCGGAGGCTCCCAGCGCCGAGCCAACCGGGGCCACGCCAACGCCGCCGCCAACAACCCTGAAGATCATCAAGGGGAAGGCCACGGCTTCCGGTACTTCATCCGCCGGCCCGCAATCCTTGGTGCTGCACGCCGCCCGCGCCGCTGTCATAGCCGGTGAGAAGGCCACCGGCCTACTTGGCCGGATAACTGAGTTCAAGCGCGAAGGCCGCGAGCTGGGGCATCTGCTGCCCTACACCGAGAAATGGAATGCCGCGGATGTGTCCGAAGCTACCCGCGGCCTGGGAAAGGACCGGCTTCCGGCGCCTGACCCCGCTGGCCCTCGGTGCTCGGAGGAGCACTTCATGCGGCTGCGCCGCGCCGTGAAGGAGCTGGATAGCGCGTGGTACGATGCCACGAACAACATGATGGTAAGTCTCACCAAACTTTTTTCAATTTTTCAATTCATGCCGGTTTCTCTTTTTTCGGATCTTGTCTATCTTCCCTTCAATTTTTAAATTTATGCCGGTTTCTCTTTTCCCGGATCTTGTCTATCTTCCCAGTCCCCGAGTTTCGTGTTGAGAGCGCAGCTCTTAGCGCGAAACTTAGGTAAAAAACGCGCGAAACCGGCATAGCCAGTCCCCGAGTTTCGGGTTAAGAACATAGCTCTTAGCGCGAAACTTAGGCAGAAACGCGCAAAACCGGCATAGCCAGTCCCCGAGTTTCGGGTTAAGAACATAGCTCTTAGCGCGAAACTTAGTTAACACTTTTTCTTGAACAGACCACGGCCGACGCCCGGAAGATCCTCTTTGAGGAGCTTCTCTGGGAGCACCGGGACCTTGCTGAGGCGCACAGCAAGTGCCAAGGTAAGCTTCTATGCCTCCAGCATCTTCTTACCGGAAGGTTTTCTTTTTCTTAGCACTTATAAATTTCTGCTTTAACAGCTATCCCGGAAGCTTCCATCGAGGCCCTCAGGACTCAGCTCGCCGCACTCCAAGGTACCGCTCCCTCTTTTCCGGTTGACTTGCTTCCTCTTCATTTTATCAGTACAATCTCGCTAACACATTCTTTCTAGGCTTTAGATGAAAAAGAGCAGCTCATCCGGCAGCACCGCGAGGCTCTGGACGCCCAGAAGACCTACTCCAAGGAGCTGAAGGACCAGCTAATCCAGCTTGGGCTCGACCACAACAAGGCGATGAAGGCCGCCCAGGCCACTGCTGAAGCCAAGCTGAACGAGGCGCTGGAGGATGCCAACAACTCCACCATGGTGCTGCGGGCGGAGCTAGAGGAGGGAGCCAAGGCGCGCAAAGCAGCCGAGGAGCAGGCCGCACGCTTGGAGGGAGAGCAGAAGGAGTATGACCTTTTGGTCATGCAAACCGACGCACTCGCTCTTCGTAAGTTCTTCTTTTTCTTTGCCGGCTTCTGCTTACAAGCTTATCTCCTCCGGTAGCATGTGCTTATCTTTTTTCCTTCGTCTTGTAGGGCTCTTTCCGGATTCGCAGGCGTATGCGGTGAAGAAGGTAGCAGAGCGCCGGGTCGCGCAAGGATACCAGAACCTGGATGCACCTTGGGACCCCTATGACCACTTGGTCGCGCTGAATGCGCGGGTTTCCCACATGCGCGCTGTGGACCGGAACCTCTCCGACATCCCCGAGGTGGCCATCCAGCTCTTCAAGGTACTCTGGCCCGAGGAGGAGGTGTCGGCAAACTTGTCGCTCACCAACGATCGCCTGAAAGGTGCCGGTCGGAGGATCCGGGAGTGGCAATGTTCAGCAGCTCGTGCCGGAGCGGACTCGGCGCTACGCGTCGCCTGCTCCTGGTACCCGGACTTGGACCTGGACGCCCTCATTGGCGTGCGCGAGCAAGCTCCTACTGATCTGGATCCGGTCCTCACCGCGAAGCGGCAGGATCGAGCTTACCGGATTGCGGAGTACGCCGCGATGCGCACCTTCATCCCCCTCCTCCCGACGTCAAGGACTATCTGAGTGACGAGGAGGAAGATGAAGAAGATGAAGGTGCTGGAGCTGGTGACGCGCCTCCGGAAGGCCCTAACGCCGATGATGCTCCTCCTGATGCCTAAGTATTTCCTGTGATATGTTTGCCCGTCCTGCTTGACTTTAAAACAATGCTCGTCAAATTCTACCCTGGTATGCCGGGGTTCATGATGTAATATAAAACTCAGCTGTCCTTTTGGTTGTGCTACAACGACTTATGCCGGTATGCTATACTGGTAGCTTATTAACTTGCGTTTGTCTATTGTCTTAGCATTTTTGCTTGTTGTGTTGCTTTTATCCTGCACTGCAAAGATTCCAGAATTGTTTCCGCATCCATTCCGATGCACACTTGGCTCTTTTGCTTTGGCTCTGCCTGCCTTCTCTGGGCGTTCTTTGGCATATGAGCACAAAGTTCTTTTACCAAGCAAGCACTTTCTTGAACTTAGAAATAACTCGAAATTTTCACAAAAAACTGGTTCAACCGGGGTTAGTTAAACTTTTCCGGATTGTTCGTTCCCACTCTCCCTTTTCGCAGTTCACATGCTTAATTGCTACCGGTTTATCTTGCTTGCCATGAAGCCGGGTTGCGGACAGCAGCAGAGTCGAAGACTCCGGTAGGTTTAGCACGTTACTAAACCGGAAAGAAAAAATGTTCACTAAGCAACCGGTGAACTGAAAAAAATAAACATATTGCATGCAATTTCAGTAGGGGTAGTCCCCGAGATTCATTCGAGGTCCCAACATTTTTATTCATAGCATATAAGGTACAAAAAGGAACTTCTTACACCACAACTTCAAGAGTAGAAGGGACGCAACGGGGCTACATTCCATGGACGCTTGGTCTCCTCTCCGGACCTGTCCGCCTTTCCTTTTTTCCATTCATGTGCATCAATCAAGTAATAGGCATCATTGTGGAGAGCTTTGCTCACAATGAAGGGTCCTTCCCATGGGGGTGAAAGCTTATGCCGACCTTCAGTGCGCTGCACTAGGCGTAGCACCAGATCTCCTTCCCGGAATACTCTCGGGTTAACCTTCCGGCTATGATAGCGTCTGAGGTTTTGCTGGTAAATGGCTGTTCTTGCCAATGCCAACTCTCTTGCTTCTTCTAGAAAGTCCGCATCGTTTTCTCTGGCCTCTTTTACCTCTTGCTCGGTATAGATCTGCACTCTTGGTGAGTCATGGAGAATGTCGGTTGGTATGACCGCTTCTGCTCCATAAACCATAAAGAATGGAGTGTATCCGGTGGACCGGTTTGGAGTTGTTCTTATGCTCCACAGCACTGATGGTAGCTCATCGAGCCAACACCCCGGTGACTTTTCCACCGCCTCGATGAGTCTTGGTTTGATATCGGAAAGTACCAAGGCATTTGTTCTTTCCACCTGGCCATTGCCTTGTGGGTGTGCCACTGAGCACAAATCCAACCGGATATTGTTATCCTCACAAAATCTCTTGAACTCACCTTGAGCAAAGTTGGTTCCATTGTCTGTGATAATGCTATGCGGGTAGCCATACCGCAAGATAACATCTTTCAAGAAGTTCACCGCTGTGCGCCCATCACACTTTGCGATAGGTTTCACTTCTAGCCACTTGGTGAATTTATCCACCATAACCAAGATGTGGGTCATATTTCCTCTTGCAGTTTTGAATGGGCCAACCATGTCAAGGCACCAAACAGCAAACGGCCAAGTTAGCGGTATGGTTTTTAAACCGGATGCTGGGGTATGATTTTGCTTGGCGTACCTCTGGCATCCATTGCATTTTCTTACCAAATCCTCAGCATTTTCCAAAGCAGTAGGCCAATAGAACCCATGCCGGAATACCTTTGCAACCAGCGCTCTTGAGGAAGCGTGGTGTCCACATTCCCCTTGGTGAATCTCTGCAAGCATTTCCTTTCCCTCTTCCGGTACCACACATCTTTGAAGGACACCGGTAACACTTCTCTTGTACACCTCGCCATTGATGATGGTGTATGCTTTGGACCTCCTCTGGATCCTTCTGGATTCATTTTTGTCAACCGGCAAGGTGCCGTTGATCAGGAATTCCTTAATAGGTTTAACCCACGGTGGTGCCTCTCGAACCAGAAATACCGGTACATCTATCTCCATGTTATCCACCAGCATTGTTTCTTCCGGTATGGACGCAGGAGTCCCCGAGCTTACCGGAACAGTCCCCGGGTTCCCTTCATCGATATCCATGGGTACTACATGTGATTCCGGTACGAAAATTGATTCCGATTCCGGGCTTGGTTTGATCGATGGTACTCTTAAGTGTGCCAAAGCTATTCCGGGAGGAATTTCTTGCCTAGATGAGCCCAGCTTGGACAAAGCATCCGTGGCTTCATTTTCCGCTCGTGGCACATGGTGAAACTCACAGCCCTCAAAGAAGCCGGCAATCTTTTGCACGTGAAACCGGTACGACCATGTTGGCATCTTTTGCGTCCCAATCTCCGGAACATTGTTGCACCACGAGATCTGAATCTCCGTAGCAAATGATCCGGTGTGCACCGATTTCTTTTGCGACCTTAAGTCCATGGATCAGAGCTTCGTACTCATCGACATTGTTTGATGCCCTGAAATGTACTTGCAGAACATACCGGAGATGATCTCCCTTTGGTGAGGTAAGCACCACACCGGCACCTAGACCCTCTTTGAGTTTGGATCCGTCAGAGTGCATCTTCCAGTATTCTATTTTTTGATCCGGCGGCTTGTATTGCATTTCCGCCCAATCAACAAGGAAATTAGCCAAAGCTTGCGATTTTATGGCATCTCTTCTTTCATACACCGGTACATATGGTGATATCTGGATTGCCCACTTTGCAATCCTACCGCTAGCATCTTTGTTGCACATGATATCGGAAATGGGTGCCTCGCTCACCACTTTCATGGGGTGCTCCTCAAAGTAATGCTTAAGCTTTGTGGCGGCCATGAACACGCCATAAGTCATTTTCTGGAAGTGAGGGTAGTTTTGTTTTGAGAGGGAGAGCACCTCGCTGATACGTCTCCAACGTATCGATAATTTCTTATGTTCCATGCTACTTTATTGATGATACCTACATGTTTTATGCATACTTTATGTCATATTTATGCATTTTCCGGCACTAACCTATTAACGAGATGCCGAAGAGCCAGTTGCTGTTTTCTGCTATTTTTGGTTTCATAAATCCTAGTAAGGAAATATTCTCGGAATTGGACGAAATCAACGCCCAGGATCTTATTTTTCCACGAAGCTTCCAGAAGTCCGGAGAGGAAACGAAGTGGGGCGACGAGGCCGCCACACACCAGGGCGGCGTGGCCCAAGCCCTGGCCGCGCCGGCCTGTGGTGTGGGCCCCTCGTGGCGCCCCCTGACCTACCCTTCCGCCTACTTAAGCCTTCGTTGATAATAACTCCAGTACCGAGAGCCACGATACGGAAAACCTTCCAGAGACACCGCCGCCGCCAATCCCATCTCGGGGGATTCAGGAGATCGCCTCCGGCACCCTGCCGGAGAGGGGAATCATCTCCCGGAGGACTCTTCACCGCCATGGTCGCCTCCGGAGTGATGAGTGAGTAGTTCACCCCTGGACTATGGGTCCATAGCAGTAGCTAGATGGTCGTCTTCTCCTAATTGTGCTATCATTGTTGGATCTTGGGAGCTGCCTAATGCTGGCGTGTAGTTGACGTGAGAGTTAGAGATCTTTGTGGTGTAACTTTTCTTCAGATCCCCGGCAACGGCGCCAGAAATTTAGCTTGACACGCGTACAACACGCGACCGTTGGGAACCCCAAGTGGAAGGTGTGATGCGTACAGCAGTAAGTTTCCCTCAGTTAGAAACCAAGGTTTATCGAACCAGTAGGAGTCAAGAAGCACGTTGAAGGTTGATGGCGGCGAGATGTAGTGCGGCGCAACACCAGGGATTCCGGCGCCAACGTGGAACCTACACAACACAACCAAAGTACTTTGCCCCAACGAAACAGTGAGGTTGTCAATCTCACCGGCTTGTTGTAACAAAGGATTAGATGTATAGTGTGGATGATGATTGTTTGCAGAGAACAGTAGAACAAGTATTACAGTAGATTGTATTAGATGTAAAAGAATGGACCGGGGTCCACAGTTCACTAGAGGTGTCTCTCCCATAAGATAAATTGCATGTTGGGTGAACAAATTACAGTTGGGCAATTGACAAATAAAGAGGGCATGACCATGCACATACATGATATGATGAGTATAGTGAGATTTAATTGGGCATTACGACAAAGTACATAGACCGCTATCCAGCATGCATCTATGCCTAAAAAGTCCACCTTCAGGTTATCATCCAAACCCCTTCCAGTATTAAGTTGCAAACAACAGACAATTGCATTAAGTATGGTGCGTAATGTAATCAATAACTACATCCTCGGACATAGCATCGATGTTTTATCCCTAGTGGCAATAACACATCCACAACCTTAGAACTTTCTGTCACTGTCCCAGATTTAGTGGAGGCATGAACCCACTATCGAGCATAAATACTCCCTCTTGGAGTTAAGAGTAAAAACTTGGCTAGAGCCTCAACTAATAACGGAGAGCATGCAAGATCATAAACAACACATAGGTAATAGATTGATAATCAACATAACATAGTATTCTCTATCCATCGGATCCCAACAAACACAACATATAGCATTACAGATAGATGATCTTGATCATGTTAGGCAGATCACAAGACTCGACAATGAAACACAATTAGGAGAAGACGACCATCTAGCTACTGCTATGGACCCATAGTCCAGGGGTGAACTACTCACTCATCACTCCGGAGGCGACCATGGCGGTGAAGAGTCCTCCGGGAGATGATTCCCCTCTCCGGCAGGGTGCCGGAGGCGATCTCCTGAATCCCCCGAGATGGGATTGGCGGCGGCGGCGTCTCTGGAAGGTTTTCCGTATCGTGGCTCTCGGTACTGGAACTATTATCGACGAAGGCTTCTTATAGTCGGAGAGGTATGTCAAGGGGCGACGCGAGGGGCCCACACACTAGGCCGGCGCGGCCAGGGCTTGGGCCGCGCCGCCCTAGCGTCTGGCCACCTCGTGGCCCCACTTCGTGACTCCTTCGGTCTTCTGGAAGCTTCGTGTGAAAATAGGCCCCTGGGCGATGATTTCGTCCAATTCCGAGAATATTTCCTTACTAGGATTTCTGAAACCAAAAACAGCAGAAAACAGCAACTGGCTCTTCGGCATCTCGTTAATAGGTTAGTGCCGGAAAATACATAAATATGACATAAAGTATGCATAAAACATGTATATATCATCAATAATGTGCCATGGAACATAAGAAATTATTGATACGTCGGAGACGTATCAGCATCCCCAAGCTTAGTTCCTGCTCGTCCCGAGCAGGTAAACGATAACAAAGATAATTTCTGGAGTGACATGCCATCATAACCTTGATCATACTATTGTAAGCATATGTAATGAATGCAGCGATCAAAACAATGGTAAATGACATGAGTAACCAAATGAATCATATAGCAAAGAATTTTCATGAATAGTACTTTCAAGACAAGCATCAATAAGTCTTGCATAAGAGTTAACTCATAAAGCAACAATTCAAAGTAAAGGTATTTAAGCAACACAAAGGAAGATTAAGTTTCAGCGGTTGCTTTCAACTTATAACCTGTATATCTCATGGATATTGTCAATGTAAAGTAATATAACAAGTGCAATATGCAAGTATGTAGGAATCAATGCACAGTTCACACAAGTGTTTGCTTCTTGAGATGGAGAGAGATAGGTGAACTGACTCAACATAAAAGTAAAAGAAAGGCCCTTCGCAGAGGGAAGCATTGATTGCTATATTTGTGCTAGAGCTTTGATTTTAAAAACAAGAAACAATTTTGTCAACGGTAGTAATAAAGCATATGTATCATGTAAATTATATCCTACAAGTTGCAAGCCTAATGCATAGTATACTAATAGTGCCCGCACCTTGTCCTAATTAGCTTGGATTACCTGGATTATCATTGCAATACATATGTTTTAACCAAGTGTCACAAAGGGGTACCTCTATGCCGCCTGTACAAAGGTCTAAGGAGAAATCTCGCATTGGATTTCTCGCTATTGATTATTCTCAACTTAGACATCCATACCGGGACAACATAGACAACAGATAATGGACTCCTCTTTAATGCTTAAGCATTCAACAACAATTAATTTTCTCATATGAGATTGAGGATATTTGTCCAAAACTGAAACTTCCACCATGGATCATGGCTTTAGTTAGCGGCCCAATGTTCTTCTCTAACATTATGCATGCTCTAACCATTCTAGTGGTAAATCTCCCTTACTTCAGACAAGATGGACATGCATAGCAACTCACATGATATTCAACAAAGAGTAGTTGATGGCATCCCCAGGAACATGGTTATCGCACAACAAGCAACTTAAGAAGAGATAAAGTGCATAAGTACATATTCAATACCACAATGGTTTTTAGGCTATTTGTCCCATGAGCTATATATTGCAAAGGTAGAGGATAGAAATTTAAAGGTAGCACTCAAGCAATTTACTTTAGAATGGCGGAGAAATACCATGTAGTAGGTAGGTATGGTGGACACAAATGGCATAGTGGTTGGCTCAAGGATTTTGGATGCATGAGAAGTATTCCCTCTCGATACTAGGTTTAGGCTAGCAAGGTTATTTGAAACAAACACAAGGATGAAGCGGTGCAGCAAAACTCACCCTAAAGACATATTGTAAACATTATAATAATCTACACCGTCTTCCTTGTTGTTCAAACTCTTTACTAGAAATTATCTAGACTTTAGAGAGACCAATTATGCAAACCAAATTTTAGCAAGCTCTATGTATTTCTTCATTAATAGGTGCAAAGTATATGATGCAAGAGCTTAAACATGAGCACAACAATTGCCAAGTATCACATTATCCAAGACATTTTAGCAATTACTACATGTAGCATTTCCCGATTCCAACCATATAACAATTTAACGAAGAAGATTCAACCTTCGCCATGAACATTATGAGTAAAGCCTAAGGACATATTTGTCCATATGCAACAGCGGAGCGTGTCTCTCTCCCACACAATGAATGCTAGGATCCACTTTATTCAAACAAAACAAAAACAAAAACAAACAGACGCTCCAAGCAAAGTGCATAAGATGTGATGGAATAAAAATATAGTTTCACTAGGGGAACCTGATAATGTTGTCGATGAAGAAGGGGATGCCTTGGGCATCCCCAAGCTTAGACGCTTGAGTCTTCTTGATATATGCAGGGTGAACCACCGGGGCATCCCCAAGCTTAGAGCTTTCACTCTCCTTGATCATATTGTATCATCCTCCTCTCTTGATCCTTGAAAACTTCCTCCACACCAAACTCAAAACAACTCATTAGAGGGTTAGTGCACAATCAAAATTCACTTGTTCAGAGGTGACATAATCATTCTTAACACTTCTGGACATTGCACAAAGCTACTGAAAGTTAATGGAATCGAAAAATCCATCAAGCATAGCAAAACAGGCAATGCGAAATAAAAGGCAGAATCTGTCAAAACAGAACAGTTCGTAAAGACGAATTTTATTGAGGCACTAGACTTGCTCAAATGAAAATTCTCAAATTGAATGAAAGTTGCGTACATATCTGAGGATCACTCACGTAAATTGGCATAATTTTCTGAGTTACCTACAGAGAATTAGGCCCAGATTCGTGACAGCAAAGAAATCTGTTTCTGCGCAGTAATCCAAATCTAGTATGAACCTTACTATCAACGACTTTACTTGGCACAACAATGCACAAAACTAAGATAAGGATAGGTTGCTACAGTAGTAACAACTTCCAAGACTCAAATATAAAATAAAAGTGCAGTAGTAAAATCATGGGTTGTCTCCCATAAGCGCTTTTCTTTAACGCCTTTCAGCTAGGCGCAGAAAGTGTGTATCAAGTATTATCAAGAGATGGTGCATCTACAGCGGGGTTTGGAGTTTTCTCAACCATGCATTGTATTTTGGATACATAAGTTTCAGCGGCTCCCTTTTCATTAGTCTTGGGCTTGCTACTCTCATCAAACAAATTTTGAGGGACAAGCCAAGCATAATTATCATCTAGAGCTTCATGCATAGCTAGGAGCTTGCAAGTTATTGGTGCTTTAATCTCCCCACCATCATTAACATTATTAGTGTACTTAATTCTATCCATATCAATCTTTTCAAGTGTTCTTTTAAAATCGGTGATCATACCTAGCCTCTCATGCTTAAAAACTTTTCTAGCTTCTTTGGCTATATCCTCAAATTCTCGCACTAGAACTTTTAGAACAAAATCTCTCTTCTCTCCCCTCTCCATATCAGAAAGTGTAAGGAACATGTGTTGTATCATGGGGTTGATAATAATAAATCTAGCTTCCATCATGCGTACCAAACAAACAGAGGCATCTTCATAGGTAGGGACAGCTTTTGCAAGGGGTACATCTTTAAGATCTTCATGCATACTAACATGGGTGAAAAATTCTTCTATATTATCTCTTCCAATTATAGACCCTTGTCCTACCGGTATATCTTTTACAGTAAAATTAAAAGGAAACATGATGAAATAAGTAAAGCAAATGCAAGTAACTAATTTTTTTTGTGTTTTTTTAATATAGCAAACAAGATAGCAAATAAAGTAAAACTAGCAACTAATTTTTTTGTGTTTTGTTTTAGTGCAGCAAACAAAGTAGTAAATAAAACAAAGCAAGACAAAAACAAAGTAAAGAGATTGGATGTGGAGACTCCCCTTGCAGCGTGTCTTGATCTCCCCGGCAACGGCGCCAGAAATTTATTGCTGGCGTGTAGTTGACGTGGGAGTTAGAGATCTTTGTGGTGTAACTTTTCTTCAGATCCCCGGCAACGGCGCCAGAAATTTAGCTTGACACGCGTATAACACGCGACCGTTGGGAACCCCAAGTGGAAGGTGTGATGCGTACAGCAGTAAGTTTCCCTCAGTTAGAAACCAAGGTTTATCGAACCAGTAGGAGTCAAGAAGCACGTTGAAGGTTGATGGCGGCGAGATGTAGTGCGGCGCAACACCAGGGATTCCGGCGCCAACGTGGAACCTGCACAACACAACCAAAGTACTTTGCCCCAACGAAACAGTGAGGTTGTCAATCTCACCGGCTTGCTGTAACAAAGGATTAGATGTATAGTGTGGATGATGATTGTTTGCAGAAAACAGTAGAACAAGTATTGCAGTAGATTGTATTAGATGTAAAAGAATGGACCGGGGTCCACAGTTCATTAGAAGTGTCTCTCCCATAAAATAAATAGCATGTTGGGTGAACAAATTACAGTTGGGAAATTGACAAATAAAGAGGGCATGACCATGCACATACATGATATGATGAGTATAGTGAGATTTAATTGGGCATTACGACAAAGTACATAGACCGCTATCCAGCATGCATCTATGCCTAAAAAGTCCACCTTCAGGTTATCATCCGAACCCCTTCCAGTATTAAGTTGCAAACAACAGACAATTGCATTAAGTATGGTGCGTAATGTAATCAATAACTACATCCTCGGACATAGCATCGATGTTTTATCCCCAGTGGCAACAGCACATCCACAACCTTAGAACTTTCTGTCACTGTCCCAGATTTAATGGAGGCATGAACCCACTATCGAGCATAAATACTCCCTCTTGGAGTTAAGAGTAAAAACTTGGCCAGAGCCTCTACTAATAACAGAGAGCATGCAAGATCATAAACAACACATAGGTAATAGATTGATAATCAACATAACATAGTATTCTCTATCCATCGGATCCCAACAAACACAACATATAGCATTACAGATACATGATCTTGATCATGTTAGGCAGCTCACAAGACCCGACAATGAAGCACAATTAGGAGAAGACGACCATCTAGCTACTACTATGGACCCATAGTCCAGGGGTGAACTACTCACTCATCACTCCGGAGGCGACCATGGCGGTGAAGAGTCCTCCGAGAGATGATTCCCCTCTCCGGCAGGGTGCCAGAGGCGATCTCCTGAATCCCCCGAGATGGGATTGGCGGCGGCGGCGTCTCTGGAAGGTTTTCCGTATCGTGGCTCTCGGTACTGGAACTATTATTGACGAAGGCTTCTTATAGTCGGAGAGGTAGGTCAAGGGGCGACGCGAGGGGCCCACACACTAGGCTGGCGCGGCCAGGGCTTGGGCCGCGCCGCCCTAGCGTCTGGCCACCCCATGGCCCCACTTCGTGACTCCTTCGGTCTTCTGGAAGCTTCGTGTGAAAATAGGCCCCTGGGCGTTGATTTCGTCCAATTCCGAGAATATTTCCTTACTAGGATTTCTGAAACCAAAAACAGCAGAAACAAAGAATCGGCTCTTCGGCATCTCGTTAATAGGTTAGTGCCGGAAAATGCATAAATATGACATAAAGTATGCATAAAACATGTAGATATCATCAATAATGTGGCATGGAACATAAGAAATTATCGATACGTCGGAGACGTATCACCTAACATGATGAAGATCATCTATCTGTAATGCTACATGTTGTGTTTGTTGGGATCCGATGAATAATGAATGCTATGTTATGTTGATTATCAATATCATCTATGTGTTGTTTATGATCTTGCATGCTCTCCGTTGCTAGTAGAGGCTCTGGCCAAGTTTTTGCTTGTAACTCCAAGAGGGAGTATTTATGCTCGATAGTGGGTTCATGTCTCCATTAAATACGGGGAGTGACGAAACCTCTAAGGTTGTGGATGTGCTGTTGCCACTAGGGATAAAACATCAATGCTATGTCTAAGGATATATTCGTTGATTACATTACGCACCATACTTAATGCAATTGTCTGTTGTTTGCAACTTAATACTGGAGGGGGTTCGGATGATAACCTGAAGGTGGAATTTTTAGGCATAGATGCATGCTGGATAGCGGTCTATGTACTTTGTCGTAATGCCCAATTAAATCTCACAATACTCATCATAACATGTATGTGCATGGTCATGCCCTCTTTATTTGTCAATTGCCCAACTGTAATTTGTTCACCCAACATGCTTATTCTTATCGGAGAGACACCTCTAGTGAACTGTGGACCCTGGTCCATTCTTTTAATCGAATACAATCTACTGCAATACTCGTTCTACTGTTTTCTGCAAACAATCATCATCCACACTATACATCTAATCCTTTGTTACAACAAGCCGGTGAGATTGACAACCTCACTGTTACGTTGGGACAAAGTACTTTGGTTGTGTTGTGCAGGTTCCACGTTGGCGCCGGAATCCCTGGTGTTGCGCCGCACTACACTCCGCCGCCATCAACCTTCAACGTGCTTCTTGGCTCCTACTGGTTCGATAAACCTTGGTTTCTTACTGAGGAAAAACTTGCCGCTGTACGCATCACACCTTCCTCTTGGGGTTCCCAACGGACACGTGCTGTACGCGTATCAAGACCGTTTTCTGGCGCCGTTGCCGGGGAGATTGATGGCGTGTAACTCACACGTTCATTGGGAACCCCAAGAGGAAGGTATGATGCGCACAACAGCAAGTTTTCCCTCGGAAAGAAACCAAGGTTTATCGAACCAGGAGGAGCCAAGAAGCACGTTGAAGGTTGATGGCGGCGGGATGTAGTGCGGCGCAACACCAGGGATTCCGGCGCCAACGTGGAACCTGCACAACACAACCAAAGTACTTTGCCCCAACGAAACAGTGAGGTTGTCAATCTCACCGGCTTGCTGTAACAAAGGATTAACCGTATTGTGTGGAAGATGATTGTTTGCAGAAAACAGTAGAACAATATTGCAGTAGATTGTATTTCAGTATAGAGAATTGGACCGGGGTCCACAGTTCACTAGAGGTGTCTCTCCCATAAGATAAACAGCATGTTGGGTGAACAAATTACAGTTGGGCAATTGACAAATAAAGAGGGCATGACCATGCACATACATATTATGATGAGTATAGTGAGATTTAATTGGGCATTACGACAAAGTACATAGACCGCCATCCAGCATGCATCTATGCCTAAAAAGTCCACCTTCAGGTTATCATCCGAACCCCCTCCAGTATTAAGTTGCTAACAACAGACAATTGCATTAAGTATTGCGCGTAATGTAACTAGTAACTACATCCTTGAACATAGCACTAATGTTTTATCCCTAGTGGCAACAACACATCCACAACCTTAGAACTTTCACATCGTCCCGAGATATCAATGGAGGCATGAACCCACTATCGAGCATAAATACTCCCTCTTGGAGTTACAAGCATCTACTTGGCCAGAGCATCTACTAGTAACGGAGAGCATGCAAGATCATAAACAACACATAGACATAACTTTGATAATCAACATAACAAGTATTCTCTATTCATCGGATCCCAACAAACGCAACATATAGAATTACAGATAGATGATCTTGATCATGTTAGGCAGCTCACAAGATCCGACAATGAAGCACAATGGGGAGAAGACAACCATCTAGCTACTGCTATGGACCCATAGTCCAGGGGTAGACTACTCACACATCACTCCGGAGGCGACCATGGCGGCGTAGGGTCCTCCGGGAGATGATTCCCCTCTCCGGCAGGGTGCCGGAGGCGATCTCCTGGATCCCCCGAGATGGGATCGGCGGCGGCGGCGTCTCTGGAAGGTTTTCCGTATCGTGGCTCTCGGTACTGGGGGTTTCGCAACAGAGGCTTTAAGTAGGCGGAAGGGCAGGTCAAGAGGCGGCACAAGGGCCCCACACCACAGGGCCGCGCGGCCAAGGGGGGGCCGCGCCGCCCTAGGGTGTGGCCCCCTCGTGGCCCCACTTCGTCTCCTCTTCGGACTTCTGGAAGCTTCGTGGCAAAATAGGACCCTGGGCGTTGATTTCGTCCAATTCCGAGAATATTTCGTTACTAGGATTTCTGAAACCAAAAACAGCAGAAAACAAAGAATCGGCACTTCGGCATCTTGTTAATAGGTTAGTTCCAGAAAATGCACGAATATGACATAAAGTGTGCATAAAACATGTAGATAACATCAATAATGTGGCATGGAACATAAGAAATTATCGATACGTCGGAGACGTATCAGCATCCCCAAGCTTAGTTCTGCTCGTCCCGAGCAGGTAAAACGATAACACAGATAATTTCTGGAGTGACATGCCATCATAACCTTGATCATACTATTTGTAAAGCATATGTAGTGAATGCAGCGATCAAAACAATGTATATGACATGAGTAAACAAGTGAATCATAAAGCAAAGACTTTTCATGAATAGCACTTCAAGACAAGCATCAATAAGTCTTGCATAAGAGTTAACTCATAAAGCAATAATTCATAGTAAAAGCATTGAAGCAACACAAAGGAAGATTAAGTTTCAGCGGTTGCTTTCAACTTGTAACATATATATCTCATGGATATTGTCAACATAGAGTAATATAATAAGTGCAATAAGCAAATATGTAGGAATCAATGCACAGTTCACACAAGTGTTTGCTTCTTGAGGTGGAGAGAAATAGGTGAACTGACTCAACAATGAAAGTAAAAGAATGGTCCTCCATAGAGGAAAAGCATCGATTGCTATATTTGTGCTAGAGCTTTGATTTTGAAAACATGAAACAATTTTGTCAACGGTAGTAATAAAGCATATGTATCATGTAAATTATATCTTACAAGTTGCAAGCCTCATGCATAGTGTACTAATAGTGCCCGCACCTTGTCCTAATTAGCTTGGACTACCGGATCATCACAATGCACATGTTTTAACCAAGTGTCACAAAGGGGTACCTCTATGCCGCCTGTACAAAGGTCTAAGGAGAAAGCTCGCATTGGATTTCTCGCTATTGATTATTCTCAACTTAGACATCCATACCGGGACAACATAGACAACAGATAATGGACTCCTCTTTTATGCATAAGCATGTAACAACAATTAATAATTTTCTCATATGAGATTGAGGATGTATGTCCAAAACTGAAACTTCCACCATGGATCATGGCTTTAGTTAGCGGTCCAATGTTCTTCTCTAACAATATGCATGCTTAACCATAAGGTGGTAGATCGCTCTTACTTCAGACAAGACGAACATGCATAGCAACTCACATGAAATTCAACAAAGAGTAGTTGATGGCGTCCCCAGTGAACATGGTTATCGCACAACAAGCAACTTAATAAGAGATAAAGTGCATAATTACATATTCAATACCACAATAGTTTTTAAGCTATTTGTCCCATGAGCTATATATTGCAAAGGTGAATGATGGAATTTTAAAGGTAGCACTCAAGCAATTTACTTTGGAATGGCGGGAAATACCATGTAGTAGGTAGGTATGGTGGACACAAATGGCATAGTGGTTGGCTCAAGTATTTTGGATGCATGAGAAGTATTCCCTCTCGATACAAGGTTTAGGCTAGCAAGGCTTATTTGAAACAAACACAAGGATGAACCGGTGCAACAAAACTCACATAAAATACATATTGAAAACATTATAAGACTCTACACCGTCTTCCTTGTTGTTCAAACTCAATACTAGAAATTATCTAGACCTTAGAGAAACCAAATATGCAAACCAAATTTTAGCATGCTCTATGTATTTCTTCATTAATGGGTGCAAAGCATATGATGCAAGAGCTTAAACATGAGCACAACAATTGCCAAGTATCACATTACCCAAGACATTAATAGCAATTACTACATGTATCATTTTCCAATTCCAACCATATAACAATTTAACGAAGAAGAAACTTCGCCATGAATACTATGAGTAGAAACTAAGGACATACTTGTCCATATGCTACAGCGGAGCGTGTCTCTCTCCCATAAAGTGAATGCTAGGATCCATTTTATTCAAACAAAATAAAAAACAAAAACAAACCGACGCTCCAAGAAAAGCACATAAGATGTGATGGAATAAAAATATAGTTTCAGGGGAGGAACCTGATAATGTTGTCGCTGAAGAAGGGGATGCCTTGGGCATCCCCAAGCTTAGACGCTTGAGTCTTCTTGATATATGCAGGGGTGAACCACCGGGGCATCCCCAAGCTTAGAGCTTTCACTCTCCTTGATCATGTTGCATCATACTCCTCTCTTGATCCTTGAAAACTTCCTCCACACCAAACTTAGAACAACTCATTAGAGGGTTAGCGACAATAAAAATTAACATATTCAGAGGTGACACAATCATTCTTAACACTTCTGGACATTGCATAAAGCTACTGGACATTAATGGATCAAAGAAATTCATCCAACATAGCAAAAGAGGCAATGCGAAATAAAAGGCAGAATCTGTCAAAACAGAACAGTTCGTATTGACGAATTTTATCGAGGCACCAGACTTGCTCAAATGAAAATTCTCAAATTGAATGAAAGTTGCGTACATATCTGAGGATTACTCACGTAAATTGGCATAATTTTCTGAGTTACCTACAGGGAAAACAGCCCAGATTCATGACAGCAAAGAAATCTGTTTCTACGCAGTAATCCAAATCTAGTATGAACTTTTCTATCAACGGCTTTACTTGGCACAATAAAACACTAAACTAAGATAAGGAGAGGTTGCTACAGTATTAAACAACTTCCAAGACACAAAATAAAAACAAAGTGCTGTAGGTAAAAACATGGGTTGTCTCCCATAAGCGCTTTTCTTTAACGCCTTTCAGCTAGGCGCAGAAAGTGTGTATCAAGTATTATCAAGAGATGGTGCATTGTTATCATAAGCTCCTCCATCTGTAGTGGTACTAAGGGCTTTGTCAATTTTAGGCCTATAATAATATTTCTTTGGTTTAGGCACTTTGGAGACATACATAAACTTTTGCTCCTTACCCACATAAGCTTTCTCCTTATATTTAAGAGAAGAAAATGTTGAACTCAAGGTTCCCATAGCTTTTTCAAGTTCGCCAATCCTATTGGTTTGATCATCATGGACAACACAAGTTCCTAGGACACTAATTCTTTCATCAATTCCTCCTAAGGATTTATCAAGTTCATCAGTTTTATCAAGTAACATTTCCAATTTAGTTTCAATACTTGGAAAATTTTTCTCTAAGGTTTCCAATTTTTTCATAACATCTTCAAGAGAGATTTCAATTTTAACGTCATCAACAGGTGGTATTCCAAATAGACTCTCAATAATGCAGCTAGCTTCTAATGCAGGAGTACTTAAGAAGTTACCTCCCGCGAGACAATCAAGAACATACCTATTCCAGCTAGAGATACCAACATAAAAATTCCTGAGTAAAATAGTGGTGGAGTGTTTCTTAGTGCACCTATTATGGGTAGTACTAATTCTATACCAAGCATCTCTTAAACATTCTCCCCCTTGTTGCTTAAACGTACGAACTTCAACTTCAGGATTACTCATTTTAGCAGTAGTAAATAAAGCAAACTAGATAAAGTAAATGCAAGTAACTAATTTTTTTGTGTTTTTGATATAGCAAACAAGATAGCAAATAAAGTAAAACTAGCAACTAATTTTTTTGTATTTTGATTTAGTGCAGCAAACAAAGTAGTAAATAAAACTAAGCAAGACAAAAACAAAGTAAAGAGATTGAGAAGTGGAGACTCCCCTTGCAGCGTGTCTTGATCTCCCCGGCAACGGCGCCAGAAAAAGAGCTTGATGGCGTGTAACTCACACGTTCGTTGGGAACCCCAAGAGGAAGGTATGATGCGCACAGCAGCAAGTTTTCCCTCAGAAAGAAACCAAGGTTTATCGAACCAGGAGGAGCCAAGAAGCACGTTGAAGGTTGATGGCGGCGGGATGTAGTGCGGCGCAACACCAGGGATTCCGGCGCCAACGTGGAACCTGCACAACACAACCAAAGTACTTTGCCCCAACGAAACAGTGAGGTTGTCAATCTCACCGGCTTGCTGTAACAAAGGATTAACCGTATTGTGTGGAAGATGATTGTTTGCAGAAAACAGTAGAACAAGATTGCAGTAGATTGTATTTCAGTATAGAGAATTGGACCGGGGTCCACAGTTCACTAGAGGTGTCTCTCCCATAAGATAAACAGCATGTTGGGTGAACAAATTACAGTTGGGCAATTGACAAATAAAGAGGGCATGACCATGCACATACATATTATGATGAGTATAGTGAGATTTAATTGGGCATTACGACAAAGTACATAGACCGCCATCCAGCATGCATCTATGCCTAAAAAGTCCACCTTCAGGTTATCATCCGAACCCCCTCCAGTATTAAGTTGCTAACAACAGACAATTGCATTAAGTATTGCGCGTAATGTAACTAGTAACTACATCCTTGAACATAGCACTAATGTTTTATCCCTAGTGGCAACAACACATCCACAACCTTAGAACTTTCTGTCACTGTCCCAGATATCAATGGAGGCATGAACCCACTATCGAGCATAAATACTCCCTCTTGGAGTTACAAGCATCTACTTGGCCAGAGCATCTACTAGTAACGGAGAGCATGCAAGATCATAAACAACACATAGACATAACTTTGATAATCAACATAACAAGTATTCTCTATTCATCGGATCCCAACAAACGCAACATATAGAATTACAGATAGATGATCTTGATCATGTTAGGCAGCTCACAAGATCCGACAATGAAGCACAATGGGGAGAAGACAACCATCTAGCTACTGCTATGGACCCATAGTCCAGGGGTAGACTACTCACACATCACTCCGGAGGCGACCATGGCGGCGTAGGGTCCTCCGGGAGATGATTCCCCTCTCCGGCAGGGTGCCGGAGGCGATCTCCTGGATCCCCGAGATGGGATCGGCGGCGGCGTCTCTGGAAGGTTTTCCGTATCGTGGCTCTCGGTACTGGGGGTTTCGCAACAGAGGCTTTAAGTAGGCGGAAGGGCAGGTCAAGAGGCGGCACGAGGGCCCCACACCACAGGGCCGCGCGGCCAAGGGGGGGCCGCGCCGCCCTAGGGTGTGGCCCCCTCGTGGCCCCACTTCGTCTCCTCTTCGGACTTCTGGAAGCTTCGTGGCAAAATAGGACCCTGGGCGTTGATTTCGTCCAATTCCGAGAATATTTCGTTACTAGGATTTCTGAAACCAAAAACAGCAGAAAACAGCAGCTGGCACTTCGGCATCTTGTTAATAGGTTAGTTCCAGAAAATGCACGAATATGACATAAAGTGTGCATAAAACATGTAGATAACATCAATAATGTGGCATGGAACATAAGAAATTATCGATACGTCGGAGACGTATCAGAGATCAAGACACGCTGCAAGGGGAGTCTCTACCTCCAATCTCTTTACTTTGTTTTTGTCTTTCTTTACTTTTATTTACTACTTTGTTTGCTGCATTATATCGAAAACACAAAAAAATTAGCTACTTGTTTTACTTTACTTAATATCATGCATGTTTTTATTTCACTAGTTAAGCATAATGGAAAGTAACAGTGAGCTTTTGAAGCTATTTCCTGAGTTAAGACATAGATTGTTTGATGCGAAAATTAAAAAACCTATTGAACCTTATTTGCATGCTAGTAGCAATGTTATTAGTATGAACACTATTATTTCTAAAGCTATGGAAGAATCTAAGCTTGGGGAAGCTGGTTTTGATGAGCATGATATTTTTAGTCCCCCAAGCATTGAGGAGAAAATTTTCTTTGATGATACTTTGCCTCCTATTTATGATGATTATAATGATAGTAGTCTTTTGGTGCCGCCTGTTATGGAGGATAAATTTGATTATGATTACAATATGCCTCCTATATTTGATGATGAGAATAATAATGATAGCTACTTTGTTGAATTTGCTCCCACTACAACTAATAAAATTGATTATGCTTATGTGGAGAGTAATAATTTTATGCATGAGACTCATGATAAGAATGCTTTATGTGATAGTTATATTGTTGAATTTTCTCATGATGCTACTGGATATTATTATGAGAGAGGAAAATATGGTTGTAGAAATTTTCATGTTACTAAAACACCTCTCTATGCGCTGAAATTTTTGAAGCTACACTTGTTTTATCTTTCTATGCTTGTTGCATTATGCCTACATAACTTGTTTATTTACAAGAGTCCTTTTCATAGGAAGCATGTTAGGCTTAAATTTGTTTTGAATTTGCCTCTTGATGCTCTCTTTTGCTTCAACGCTTATTTCTTGCGAGTGCATCATTAAAACTGCTGAGCCCATCTAAATGGCTATAAAGAAAGCACTTCTTGGAAGATGACCCATGTGTTTATTTTACTACAGCAACTTTGTTTTATATTTGAGTCTTGGAAGTTGTTACTACTGTAGCAACCTCTCCTTATCTTAGTTTTGTTGCATTGTTGTGCCAAGTAAAGTCTTTGATAGTAAGGTTCATATTAGATTTGGATTACTGCGCAGAAACAGATTTCTTGCTGTCACGAATCTGGGCCTAATTCTCTGTAGGTAACTCAGAAAATTCTGCCAATTTACGTGAGTAATCCTCAGATATGTACGCAACTTTAATTCAATTTGAGCATTTTCATTTGAGCAAGTCTGGTGCCTCTTAGAAATTCGTCTTTACGGACTGTTCTGTTTTGACAGATTCTGCCTTTTATTTCGTATTGCCTGTTTTGCTATGCTTGATGGATTTTTCTATTCCATTAACTTTCAGTAGCTTTGTGCAATGTCCAGAAGTATTAAGAATGATTATGTCACCTCTGAACATGTGAATTTTGATTGTGCACTAACCCTCTAATGAGTTGTTTTGAGTTTGGTGTGGAGGAAGTTTTCAAGGATCAAGAGAGGAGGATGATACAATATGATCAAGGAGAGTGAAAGCTCTAAGCTTGGGGATGCCCCGGTGGTTCACCCCTGCATATTTCAAGAAGACTCAAGCGTCTAAGCTTGGGGATGCCCAAGGCATCCCCTTCTTCATCGACAACATTATCAGGTTCCTCTAGTGAAACTATATTTTTATTACATCACATCTTATGCACTTTGCTTGGAGCGTCTGTTTGTTTTTGTTTTTGTTTTTGTTTTGTTTGAATAAAGATGGATCTAGCATTCATTGTGTGGGAGAGAGACACGCTCCGCTGTTGTATATGGACAAATATGTCCTTAGGCTTAACTCATAGTGTTCATGGCGAAGGTTGAAACTGCTTCGTTAGTTTGTTATATGGTTGGAAACGGGAAATGCTACATGTGGTAATTGGTAAAATGTCTTGAATAATTTGATACTTGGAAATTGTTGTGCTCATGTTTAAGCTCTTGCATCATATACTTTGCACCTATTAGTGAAGAAATACATAGAGCTTGCTAAAATTTGGTTTGCATGATTGGTCTCTCTAAGGTCTAGATAATTTCTAGTAAGGGTCGAACAACAAGGAAGACGGTGTAGAGTGTTATAATACTTACAATATGTCTTTTATGTGAGTTTTGCTGTACCGCTTCATACTTGTGTTTGTTTCAAATAGCCTTGCTAGCCTAAGCCTTGTAACGTGAGGAAATACTTCTCATGCATCCAAAATCCTTGAGCCAAACACTATGCCATTTGTGCCCACCATACCTACCTACTACATGGTATTTCTCCGCCATTCCAAAGTAAATTGCTTGAGTGCTACCTTTAAATTTCTATTCTTCGCCTTTGCAATATATAGCTCATGGGACAAATAGCCTAAAAACTATTGTGGTATTGAATATGTACTTATGCACTTTATCTCTTATTAAGTTGCTTGTTGTGCGATAACCATGTTCACTGGGGACGCCATTACAAATAGCCTAAAAATTAATTGTTGTTGAATGCTTATACATTAAAGAGGAGTCCATTATCTGTTGTCTATGTTGTCCCGGTATGGATTTCTAAGTTGAGAATAATCAAAAGCGAGAAATCCAATGCGAGCTTTCTCCTTAGACCTTTGTACAGGCGGCATAGAGGTACCCCTTTGTGACACTTGGTTAAAACATATGTATTGCGGTGATAATCCAGGTAATCCGAGCTAATTAGGACAAGGTGCGGGCACTATTAGTACACTATGCATGAGACTTGCAACTTGTAGGATATAATTTACATAACACATATGCTTTATTACTACCGTTGACAATATTGTTTCTTGTTTTTAAAATCAAAGCTCTAGCACAAATATAGCAATCGATGCTTCCCTCTGCGAAGGGCCTTTCTTCTACTTTATTGTTGAGTCAGTTCACCTATTTCCTCCCATCTCAAGAAGCAAACACTTGTGTGAACTGTGCATTGATTCCTACATACTTGCATATTGCACTTGTTATGTTACTTTACATTGACAATATCCATGAGATATACATGTTATAAGTTGAAAGCAACCGCTGAAACTTAATCTTCCTTTGTGTTGCTTCAATACCTTTACTTTGAAATTATTGCTTTATGAGTTAACTCTTATGCAAGACTTATTGATGCTTGTCTTGAAAGTACTATTCATGCAAAGTCTTTGCTATATGATTCAATTGTTTACTCATTGCATTACCATTGCTTTGATCGCTGCATTCATTACATGTGCTTACAATAGTATTGATCAAGATTATGATGGCATGTCACTTCAGAAATTATCTTTGTTATTGTTTACCTACTCGGGACGAGCAGGAACTAAGCTTGGGGATGCTAATACGTCTCCAACGTATCGATAATTTCTTATGTTCCATGATACTTTATTGATGATACCTACATGTTTTCTGCATACTTTATGTCATATTTATGCATTTTCTGGCACTAACCTATTAACGAGATGCCGAAGAGCCAGTTGCTGTTTTCTGCTGTTTTTGGTTTCAGAAATCCTAGTAAGGAAATATTCTCGGAATTGGACGAAATCAACGCCCAGGATCTTATTTTTCCACGAAGCTTCCAGAAGTCCGGAGAGGAAACGAAGTGGGGCGACGAGGCCGCCACACACCAGGGCGGCGCGGCCCAAGCCCTGGCCAAGCCGGCCTGTGGTGTGGGCCCCTCGTGGCGCCCCCTGACCTACCCTTCCGCCTACTTAAGCCTTCGTTGATAATAACTCCAGTACCGAGAGCCACAATACGGAAAACCTTCCAGAGACGCCGCCGCCGCCAATCCCATCTCGGGGGATTCAGGAGATCGCCTCCGGCACCCTGCCGGAGAGGGGAATCATCTCCCGGAGGACTCTTCACCGCCATGGTCGCCTCCGGAGTGATGAGTGAGTAGTTCACCCCTGGACTATGGGTCCATAGCAGTAGCTAGATGGTCGTCTTCTCCTAATTGTGCTATCATTGTTGGATCTTGTGAGCTGCCTAACATGATCAAGATCATCTATCTGTAATGCTACATGTTGTGTTTGTTGGGATCCGATGAATAATGAATGCTATGTTATGTTGATTATCAATATCATCTATGTGTTGTTTATGATCTTGCATGCTCTCCGTTGCTAGTAGAGGCTCTGGCCAAGTTTTTGCTTGTAACTCCAAGAGGGAGTATTTATGCTCGATAGTGGGTTCATGTCTCCATTAAATCTGGGGGAGTGACAGAAACCTCTAAGGTTGTGGATGTGCTGTTGCCACTAGGGATAAAACATCAATGCTATGTCTAAGGATATATTCGTTGATTACATTACGCACCATACTTAATGCAATTGTTTGTTGTTTGCAACTTAATACTGGAGGGGGTTCGGATGTTAACCTGAAGGTGGACTTTTTAGGCATAGATGCATGCTGGATAGCGGTCTATGTACTTTATCGTAATGCCCAACTAAATCTCACAATACTCATCATAACATGTATGTGCATGGTCATGCCCTCTTTATTTGTCAATTGCCCAACTCTAATTTGTTCACCCAACATGCTTATTCTTATCGGAGAGACACCTCTAGTGAACTGTGGACCCCGGTCCATTCTTTTAATCGAATACAATCTACTGCAATACTCGTTCTACTGTTTTCTGCAAACAATCATCATCCACACTATACATCTAATCCTTTGTTACAGCAAGCCGGTGAGATTGACAACCTCACTGTTACGTTGGGAGAAAGTACTTTGGTTGTGTTGTGCAGGTTCCACGTTGGCGCCGGAATCCCTGGTGTTGCGCCGCACTACACTCCGCCGCCATCAACCTTCAACGTGCTTCTTGGCTCCTACTGGTTCGATAAACCTTGGTTTCTTACTGAGGGAAAACTTGCCGCTGTACGCATCACACCTTCCTCTTGGGGTTCCCAACGGACGCGTGCTGTACGCGTATCACTCTCTCAGGTAGTATAGCGGCCTCTGCACGGTTTTTCCTTCCTCTTCTCTTTCAACCACAACTACCACACTCACAACCCGGTTTGTTGCTGCTATGTATAATAGCATAGGCTCCCTTTCTAGAGGTGAAGCCAATATAGGCACTGTGGCCAGCATTGTTTTTAGCTCTTTAAACGCCGCGTCTGCCTGAGGGGTCCAGACGAACGTATCGGATTTTTTCATGAGAGCATAGAGTGGCAGAGCTTTTTCTCCCAACCTGCTTAAGAACCGGCTTTGCGATGCCAAGCTTCCGGTAAACTTTTGCACGTCCTTGAGATCGCGCGGTATAGTCATTCTTTCGATTGCTCGGATTTTTACCGGATTAACCTCAATGCCCCGGCTCGATACGAGAAAGCCAAGCAGTTTGCCGGCAGGGACACCGAAGGTGCATTTTGCCGGATTGTGTTTCATCCGGAATCTTCTCAAGTTATCAAATGTTTGCCGGAGTTCATCGATTAAGGTTTCTTTTACCTTAGTTTTTACTACGACATCATCCACATAGACTTGCACATTCTTTCCGATTTGATCAAACAAGCATTTTTGCATACAGCGCTGGTACGTTGCACCAGCGTTGCGCAAACCAAAAGGCATAGTGAAATAGCAATAAGCCCCGTGTGGGGTAATGAACGCAGTTTTTATTTGATCTTCCTTTTTCAGGGGGATTTGGTGGAAACCGGAATAAGCATCCAGGAAAGACAACAGTTCACAACCAGTAGTGGAATCAATCACCTGATCGATCCGGGGTAAAGGGAAAGGGTCTTTCGGGCAAGCTTTGTTCAGGTTGGTGTAGTCGATGCACATGCGCCACACCTTTGGAGCTTTTGCTTCTAGGTTCTCTTCTTTCTTCTTTTCGACCAGCACCGGATTGGCTAGCCACTCAGTGTGCAGTACTTCCACGATGAAACCGGCAACCAACAACTTTGTCACCTCTTCTCCAATGATCTTTCTCCTGTCTTTAGCAAACCGGCGCAGCGGCTGCCTTACCGGCTTCGCATCTTTCCGGACATTTAATGAGTGCTCAGCTAGCTCCCTCGGAACACCTACCAAGTCATCAGTAGACCAGGCAAAGATATTCCGATTCTCACGGAGGAAGCTGACGAGCGCGCTTACCTATGCCTCACTCATGCCGGCACCGATACGAACGGTGCGCTCAGGGTAAGCCGGGTCCAGCACAATGTCCTTTGTTTCTTTTGTCGGCTTGAATGCCGGTGTGCCCAAGTTAGCACTCATTGCCGCTAAGCTCAGCTATGAGGACTGAGCCAGCGCAACCGCAGTTTGCATCCTCCTCTTTTCCTCTGCAATCACCAGCGATTCTGGCAGGTTTGATCCGGTGGAAGCGGTTTCCAGTGAGACTTTGTAGTTTCCCACCACAGTTAAGGGTCCACGAGGTGCATCTTCATCTTGAGATAGGCCGTGTGAGTTGAGGCCATGAAAGCAGCCAATGCCGGTCTCCCCAGCAATGCATGGTAAGGACTATCTAAGTCCACCACTTCGAACTCAAGGTTTTCAACCCGGCAATTGTCATGTCCTCCAAACGACACATCCACCCGGACTTTTCCAACCGGCGCGCAGGACAAGCCCGGAACGATTCCGTGGAAAGTTGTACGAGTTGGCTGAAGCATGTTTTCTGTTATGCCCAGCATATTCATGGTGTGCCGGTACATGATGTTTATGCTGCTCCCATTGTCTATCAGCACCTTGCTGAATCTGACTCGAGCGTTTGGCCCCTGCATGATTGGGTCCAAGACAAGAGCATAACCACCCGGGTTAGGCATTATCTTGGGGTGATCCTTGAACGACCAGGAGATCTCCTGATCTGACCACAGCATGTATTTTGGCACTGCCGGCATCACAGCGTTCACCTCCATAGAACGGCGATGCAGGCTCTGTCTGTCGGTTGGCTCTGTGACGAACACAATGCAGCACATATCTGGATCATGGTAAACATTCCGGCCCAAAGGTGCCGGTGGAGTCGGTTGGCATTGCCCTCTCCCACCTGGTTAACTTCCTGGTACTGCTGCCGGTTTGGCTGAGGCTGTACCGGTAAAGCATTTGCTCCGGTAAGCGGCGGTGGTGGTGGTAGTTGATGCTGACGTAGCATATCTTGAGATGGTGGTTGCATGGTGGAGCACCCTTGTGCTTGCGCATCTTTTACTGCTTCCTTGAGCATCAAGTACTTGGTCCAAGAGCAATCCTTCGTCAGATGATTTGACGGGTGAGCCGGATTCGGTGTGTGCCACCGGCAAGGTTGATCCATGGCGGCTTCCATGGTGTACTTCACAGGTTCTTGCCAGTTCTTTTTCTGGTCCCAGGGTTTCTTTTCGACCCACTGTTTCTTAGGACCCGCCCATGGCTGCGATCCGGTTCTTTGCCTTTGACTGCCGCTGGCCTCAGAGTTCTCTTGTACAGCAGCAACTTGTTGCGGACCGTATCTTCGATCCGGGAAATCTTCCCTTCTTTTGTTGTTCCGGTTATCCCGGTGCTGCTCTTGGCGCTGCTGAGGCGGGTTTGATTGTTCCGGCTTAGCTTGTACTGCCGGTTGCATTGGGTCTCCCAATGCGTAGTTATCCGCCACACGTATCATTTCCGCCAGCGTTGCCGGCATGTTCCGCTGCAGCTTTTGCCACAGCGGCGAACCTCTTCTGCACCCACTGCTAAACCAAGAAATGGCTTGCGCCTCTATCACCCCTTCACAGGAGTTCCTCGTGGTGTTCCATCGGGCCAGGTAATCCCGGTCTGTTTCATTTGGGCGTTGTACGCACAGGGCAAGCTGCTGCGGCCTGTTTGGCCTCCGGTACGTGCTGCTGAAGTTACTTACGAAAGCTTCCTCAAAGTCCAACCAACCGTTTATGCTTCCTGCCGGCAAGTTGTTCAGCCAGATTCGCGCAGGTCCCACCAAGAATGATGGTATGATTCTCACGGCCCAACGCCGGTTTCCTCCTCCAGCTACGGTTCCTCCGCCACCAGCGACGTACACTGCGGTCACGTAATCCGCGAGCCAGTCTTCCGGCTTAGTGGTGCCATCATACGTTTTTGTGTCACGGGGCAACTGGAAATTGCGAACCGGTGGTCCCTCTTTCATGATCCTTGGACCAAAACACTTTGGACCCGGGGGACCTTCTGCCTCGATCATTTCCGACAAATATACTCTATCCAGACGGTGCCTCGCATCCCGTTCTGGCAGGTATCTTTCTCCCAGGAGTTCTCCCAATGGGTTCCGGTATGCTGCCGGTCTTGTGGAATCAGCCTCATCATAACATTCCGGTACCGCGGCCCTTGCCTGCCGGTACCTCGGGGGAAGCATTTCCTCCTCATCATACGCTGCCCTTGCAGCTTGGTAATTTTGCCCAGTTTCGTGTTTACCGGCATGATTGTTTCCGGCATAGCCTCCTTTGGTGTAGCCTCTGTCTGCCCCTTGGCTTTTTCTTCCGGCATCGTGTTGCCCGGCTTGTTGCTTTCCGGCAAGAACCAGATCATACACAGTCATCTGCTGCGCATTCATCTCTTTTTCTCTTCTTCTGTCCGGATGGGGGGACGAGGCCTGCCCATGGGACTTGCTACCAGCATTCTTCGTTGAACGCGCGGATTTTGAAGCCACAGCCTTGTTCAGCTTAGCAAGCTGCTCAGCGTTTTGCTGCTCGATGGTTTCAAGCAGCTCCCGGACGCGCTCTTGTTGTTTTGCCAGAGCGTCCCCGGAAAGCGATTCACACAGCTCTACCGCAGCCTTAGCAGCTTTTATAGTTTTATCCGGGCTACTGTATTTAGGTTTCTCTACAATGCTCACAGATGCAGAGACACTTTTGCCGGCAAGAATTTCCTTACGCAAATCCTGATCTAGGTTGCGAGCCTTAAGCCGGTTTTCCGGTATCCTAGCAGCATGAGCGCTAACTGAAGCAAAGCCATGGGCAGCGTTGTACTCACGTATGGTTAGGTTCAGCTCGCGCTGCGCCCTGACGACGTCCTTGCCGTTCTCGAGCAGCTTCTGGCGCTGCGCCTCCAGCTTCGCCTGCGCCGCTGCCGGGTCGATGTTCTGCGCGATGGGCGTGGCGAGGACGCTCATCGCCGCTTGGAGTGGTGTCTCCGGTAGCGCTGATGATGCTCCCGCAGAGCCTGCGTCGCGCTCCAGCGGTGGCTTGGCCGCATGGGTTGATGCCGCACGCCCAGCACCTTCTTCCACAGCTTCCTTGCCGGTGCCGACCACGCCAGCCATCATCACCTCCATGCTGCCGGCGGCGCGGCCAGCACATAGCCACCTTGGCGGATCCGGCGCCACCAGCACCGGCGAGAGGCGCTGGCGCACAGGGACAGTGCCGAAGTAGATGCGGTGGCTGCCGAACTCGATGATGCGGCCGTTCTTGGGGAAGATGCCGCCGTTGGCGAAGCAGCCCGCGTTGTCGTTGATGAAGTCCATGGAGTAGATGCGCTGCACCAGCGCGGACAACGTACGCTGGCCGGCGACGTCGAGGATGCCCGCCCGAATGTGAACTCCAGCAAGCGCCACTTCATGCCCCACGGTGGGCGCCAACTATCGTCGTGGTGAACGAGGAGATGCCATGAGATGACTTAAGTTGGGGCCGAATGGGCGCTAGAGGATTCGGGGGAGGGTTTGTGATTAGATGGGATGAACTTCCGGATGCTTTCCTCCAGAACTCAGCCAAAGGCAGTGATACAAGAAGAAACACACAAGGAAGAACTCTGCTCTAGATCACTCTCTTCATTGATCTCAACGGGATACAGGTTTTTGGATACGAGGTTCATCTAGAGATCGACCCTCCTGGGTACGGGTGTGCCCCCTCTCCTTATATAGGGGAGAGGGTGGCTTACAGAGCAAGAAACCCTGATGGCATCTTTGACTGGACAAACTACTTTACAAAGTAACTTTAATCATAGATGACGCCGGGGTCTTTTTTAATCAGGGGAGGTGACGTCCTCCGGCTTCTTTCGGCGTCATCTTCCTCTTTGGCGCCAGGGCTTCGTTTAAAGCTACTTTGCTTAGCTCATCTTTGTCCTCTAGCTCTGAAGAGAATCTTTGACCAGTCTTGCCGACATGCTTTTCTTACTGGTAGCCCGGTGTCTTCTTTATCCGGTCCCGGTATACCCCTCTTGGGGATACCGGCTTAGCTTTACTTAGCCAAACACCTATCTTTGTGCTCCGGTATAAACATTAAACCGGTATCTTGATGGCTCAAACCATCCGGTTTGGCATGCCTTTGGCATACCGGGGGTCATCCCCCCAACATAGCCTAAGCCTTGTATTGAGAGGTATTACTTCTCATGCATCCAAAATCTTTGAGCCAAACACTATGCCACTTGTGTCCACCATACCTACCTACTACATGGTAATTCTCCGCCATTCCAAAGTAAATTGCTTGAGTGCTACCTTTAAAATTTCTATTCTTTATCTTTGCAATATATAACTCATGGGACAAATAGCCTAAAAACTATTGTGGTATTGAATATGTACTTATGCATCTTATCTCTTATTAAGTTGCTTGTTGAGCGATAACCATGTTCCTGGGGACGCCATCAAATACCCTTTGTTGAATATCATGTGAGTTGCTATACATGTTCGTCTTGTCTGAAGTAAGGGCGATTTACCATGAGTTGAATGGTTTGAGCATGCATATTGTAAGAGAAGAACATTGGGCCGCTAACTAAAGCCATGATCCATGGTGGAAGTTTCAGTTTTGGACAACAATCCTCAATCTCTTATGAGAATATTAATTGTTGCTAAATGCTTATGCATTAAAGAGGAGTCCATTATCTGTTGTCTATGTTGTCCCGGTATGGATGTCTAAGTTGAGAATAATCAAAAGCGAGAAATCCAATGCGAGCTTTCTCCTTAGACCTTTGTACAGGCGGCATAGAGGTACCCCTTTGTGATACTTGGTTAAAACATATGTATTGCGGTGATAATCCAGGTAATCCGAGCTAATTAGGACAAGGTGCGGGCACTATTGGTATACTATGCATGAGGCTTGCAACTTGTAGGATATAATTTACATGATACAAATGCTTTATTACTACCGTTGACAAAATTGTTTCTTGTTTTCAAAATCAAAGCTCTAGCACAAACATAGCAATCAATGCTTCCCTCTGCGAAGGGCCTTTCTTCTACTTTTATGTTGAGTCAGTTCACCCATTTTTTTCTATCTCAAGAAGCAAACACTTGTGTTAACTGTGCATTGATTCCTACATACTTGCATACTGCACTTATTATATTAATTTATGTTGACAATATCCATGAGATATACATGTTATAAGTTGAAAGCAACCGCTAAAACTTAATCTTCCTTTGTGTTGCTTCAATGCCTCTACTATGAATTTATTGCTTTATGAGTTAACTCTTATGCAAGACTTATTGATGCTTGTCTTGAAAGTACTATTCATGAAAAGTCTTTGCTATATGATTCAATTGTTTACTCATTGCATTTACATTGCTTCGAATCGCTGCATTCATTACATGTGCTTACAATAGTATTGATCAAGATTATGATGGCATGTCACTTCAGAAATTATCTTTGTTATCGTTTACCTACTCGGGACGAGTAGGAACTAAGCTTGGGGATGCTGATACGTCTCCAACGTATCGATAATTTCTTATGTTCCATGCTACTTTTATGATGATACTCACATGTTTTATACATACTTTATGTCATATTTATGCATTTTTCGGCACTAACCTATTAACGAGATGCCGAAGAGCCAGTTGCTATTTTCTGCTGTTTTTGGTTTCAGAAATCCTAGTAAGGAAATATTCTCGGAATTGGACGAAATCAACGCCCAGGATCTTATTTTTCCACGAAGCTTCCAGAAGTCCGGAGAGGAAAAGAAGTGGGGCGACGAGGCGCCCACACAACAGGGCGGCGTGGCCCAGGCCTTGGCCGCGCGGCCCTGGCGTGTGGGGCCCTCGTGGCGCCCCCTGACCTACCCTTCCGCCTACATAAGCCTTCGTTGATAATAGTTCCAGTACCGAGAGCCATGATACGGAAAACCTTCCAGAGACACCGCCGCCGCCAATCCCATCTCGGGGGATTCAGGAGATCGCCTCCGGCACCCTGCCGGAGAGGGGAATCATCTCCCGGAGGAATCTTCACCGCCATGGTCGCCTCCGGAGTGATGTGTGAGTAGTTCACCCCTGGACTATGGGTCCATAGCAGTAGCTAGATGGTCGTCTTCTCCTAATTGTGCTATCATTGTTAGATCTTGTGAGCTGCCTAACATGATCAAGATCATCTATTTGTAATGCTACATGTTGCGTTTGTTGGGATCCGATGAATAGTGAATGCTATGTTATGTTGATTATCAATCTATCATCTATGTGTTGTTTATGATCTTGCATGCTCTCCGTTATTAGTAGAGGCTCTGGCCAAGTTGATACTTGTAACTCCAAGAGGGAGTATTTATGCTCGATAGTGGGTTCATGTCTCCATTAAATCTGGGGGAGTGACAGCAACCCCTAAGGTTGTGGATGTGCTATTGCCACTAGGGATAAAACATCAATGCTATGTCTAAGGATGTATTTGTTGATTACATTACGCACCATACTTAATGCAATTGTCTGTTGTTTGCAACTTAATACTGGAGGGGGTTCGGATGATAAGATGAAGGTGGACTTTTTAGGCATAGATGCATGCTGGATAGCGGTCTATTTACTTTGTCGTAATGCCCAATTGAATTTCACAATACTCATCATAACATGTATGTGCATGGTCATGCCCTCTTTATTTGTCAATTGCCCAACTGTAATTTGTTCACCCAACATGCTATTTATCTTATGGGAGAGACACCTCTAGTGAACTGTGGACCCCGGTCCATTCTTTTACATCGAATACAATCTACTGCAATACTCGTTCTACTGTTTTCTGCAAACAATCATCATCCACACTATACATCTAATCCTTTGTTACAGCAAGCCGGTGAGATTGACAACCTCACTGTCACGTTGGGGCAAAGTAATTTGGTTGTGTTGTGCAGGTTCCACGTTGGCGCCGGAATCCCTGGTGTTGCGCCGCACTACACTCTGCCGCCATCAACCTTCAACGTGCTTCTTGGCTCCTACTGGTTCGATAAACCTTGGTTTCTTACTGAGGGAAAACTTGCTGCTGTACGCATCACACCTTCCTCTTGGGGTTCCCAACGGACGCATGCTGTACGCGTATCATACTTGTGTTGAACTTGATGGGCAAACTCCATCATGGTCCGTTGAGTCTCACTCTTGTACTTGAAGAAGAATACCCAACAATAGCGTGAATAGTCATCAATAATGACGAGGCAATACTTCTTTCCTCCAAGACTTTCATGAGACGGTGGACCGAAGAAATCAACATGTAGGAGCTCCAAGCATCTTGTGGTAGAGATGATAGTCTTGGCCTTTTGAGGAGCTCCATGCATTTTTCCTTGTACGCAAGCCCTACAAACACGATCTTTGCCGAGAATGTGGCCACCCTTGTGGAGACTTTGAAAAGTCCTCATGTTGACATGGGCTAGTCGGCGATGCCATAACCAACCCTTGTCACCTTTGGAGAATAGGCAAAGAGCGGAAGATGTTGTCTTTCCGGAGAAGTCAACAACATACAAACCGTTATCTACATATCCAACAAAAGCTACACGGAGAGTCTTGCTCCACAAGAGGACCACCATATGTTCATCAAAGAAAGTACATAGACCCATACGAGCAATTTGATGAACGGAGAGTAAATTGTAACCAAGGGTCTTGACAAGGAGGACATTCACAAGTGAGATGTCGGGTGTTACCACCACCTTGCCAAGACCCAATACCTTAGAGCACGTGTTGTCGCCATATGATACGGTAGAGTGAGAAGGCTCGAGGTCGAAAACAATATTCTTGCTTCCGGTCATATGACTTGTGGCTCCACTATCAACCACCCACTTAGCGCCACCGGAAGCATAGTCCTACAAGGAATCAAGTCTTGGATTTAGGTACCCATTTTTCAATGGGTCCTGATACGTCTCCAACGTATCGATAATTTCTTATGTTCCATGCTTGTTTTATGATGATACACACATGTTTTATACATACTTTATGTCATATTTATGCATTTTCCGGCTCTAACCTATTAACAAGATGCCGAAGAGTCAGTTGCTGTTTTCTGCTGTTTTTGGTTTCAGAAATCCTAGTAAGGAAATATTCTCGGAATTGGACGAAATCAACGCCCAGGGTCTTATTTGTCCACGAAGCTTCCAGAAGTCCGAAAGGGAAACGAAGTGGGGCGACGAGGCGGCGACACGCCAGGGCCGCGCGGCCAGGCCTAGGGCCGCGCCGCCCTGTTGTGTGGGCCCCTCGCGTCGCCCCGAAACCTACTCTTCCGCCTATAAGAAGCCTTCGTCGATAATAACTCCAGTACCGAGAGCCACGACATGGAAAACCTTCCAGAGACGCCGCCGCCAATCCCATCTCGGGGGATTCAGGAGAACGCCTCCGGCACCCTGCCGGAGAGGGGAATCATCTCCCGGAGGACTCTCCACCGCCATGTTCGCCTCCAGAGTGATGTGTGAGTAGTTCACCCCTGGACTATGGGTCCATAGCAGTAGCTAGATGGTTGTCTTCTCCTCATTGTGCTATCATTGTCGGATCTTGTGAGCTGCCTAACATGATCAAGATCATCTATTTGTAATGCTACATGTTGCGTTTGTTGGGATTCGATGAATATGGAATGCTATGTTGTGTTGATTATCAATCTATCATCTATGTGTTGTTTATGATCTTGCATGCTCTCTGTTATTAGTAGAGGCTCTGGCCAAGTCGTTACTTGTAACTCCAAGAGGGAGTATTTATGCTCGATAGTGGGTTCATGCCTCCATTAAATCTGGGACAGTGACAGAAAGTTCTAAGATTGTGGATGTGCTGTTGCCACTAGGGATAAAACATCAATGCTATGTCTAAGGATATTTGTGTTGATTACATTACGCACCATACTTAATGCAATTGTCTGTTATTTGCAACTTAATACTGGAAGGGGTTCGGATGATAACCTGAAGGTGGACTTTTTGGGCATAGATGCATGCTGGATAGCGGTCTATGTACTTTGTCGTAATGCCCAATTGAATTTCACACTACTCATCATAACATGTATGTGCATTGTCATGCTATCTTTATTTGTCAATTGCCCAACTGTAATTTGTTCACCCAACATGCTATTTCTTATGGGAGAGACACCACTAGTGAACTGTGGACCCCGGTCCATTCTTTAAATCGAATACAATCTACTGCAATACTCGTTCTTACTGTTTTCTGCAAACATCATCATCCACCATATACATCTAATCCTTTGTTACAGCAAGCCGGTGAGATTGACAACCTCACTGTCACGTTGGGGCAAAGTAATTTGGTTATGTTGTGCAGGTTCCACGTTGGCGCCGGAATCCCTGGTGTTGCGCCGCACTACACTCCGCCGCCATCAACCTTCAACGTGCTTCTTGGCTCCTACTGGTTCGATAAACCTTGGTTTCTTACTGAGGGAAAACTTGCCGATGTACGCATCACACCTTCCTCTTGGGGTTCCCAACGGACGCGTAATGTACGCGTATCAAGCTCTTTTTCTAGCGCCGTTGCCGGGGAGATCAAGACACGCTGCAAGGGGAGTCTCCACTTCCAATCTCTTTACTTTGTTTTTGTCTTGCTTTATTTTATTTACTACTTTGTTTGCTGCATTATATCAAAATACAAAAAAATTAGTTACTTGCTTTACTTTATTTACTATCTTGTTTGCGTTCTCTATATTAAAAACACAAAAAAAATTAGTTACTTGCATTTACTTTATGTAGTTTGCTTTATTTACTATTGCTAAAATGGGTACTCCTGAAAATACTAAGTTGTGTGACTTCACAAACACAAATAATAATGATTTCTTATGCACACCTATTGCTCCACCTGCTACTACAGCAGAATTCTTTGAAATTAAACCTGCTTTACTGAATCATGTTATGAGAGAGCAATTTTTGGTGTTAGTTCTGATGATGCTACTGCCCATCTTAATAATTTTGTTGAACTATGTGAAATGCAAAAGTATAAGGATGTAGATGGTGACATTATAAAATTAAAATTGTTTCCTTTCTCATTAAGAGGAAGAGCTAAAGATTGGTTGCTATCTTTGCCTAAGAATAGTATTGATTCATGGACTAAATGTAAGGATGCTTTCATTGGTAGATATTATCCTCCTACTAAAATTATATCTTTGAGAAGTAGTATAATGAATTTTAAGCAATTGGATAATGAGCATGTTGCCCAAGCATGGGAAAGAATGAAATCTTTGGTTAAAAATTGCCCAACCCATGGACTGACTACTTGGATGATCATCCAAACCTTTTATGCAGGATTGAATTTTTCTTGACGGAACCTATTGGATTCAGCTACTGGAGGTACTTTTATGTCCATCACTCTAGGCGCCGCAACAAAGCTTCTTGATAATATGATGATTAATTACTCTGAATGGCACACGGAAAGAGCTCCACAAGGTAAGAAGGTAAATTCTGTCGAAGAAACCTCTTCCTTGAGTGATAACATTGATGCCATTATGTCTATGCTTGTGAATGGTAGATCAAATGTTGATCATAATAATGTTCCGTTAGCTTCATTGGTTGCTCAAGAAGAACATCTTGATGTGAACTTCATTAAAAATAATAATTTCAACAACAATGCTTATCGGAATAATTCTAGTAACAACTATAGGCCATATCCTTATAATAATGGTAACGGTTATGGTAATTCTTATGGGAATTCTTACAACAATAATAGGAATGTACCCCCTGGACTTGAAGCCATGCTTAAAGAATTTATTAGTACACAAACTGCTTTTAACAAATCTGTTGAAGAAAAGCTTGGCCAAATTGATATTCTTGCTTCTAAAGTTGATAGTCTTGCTGCTGATGTTGATCTTTTGAAATCGAAAGTTATGCCTAATGAAAATAAAGATATTAAGTCATTTGCTACAGCAAACGCCATTCAAGTTAGAATTAATGAGAATATAAGATTGATGGCCGAATTGCGTGCTAGGTGGGAAAAAGAAGAAAATGCTAAAGATAATAATGTAGCTAAAGTTTGGACTATTACCACCACTAGCAATGCTAATTCTTCACATGTTGACACACCTCCTACTATCAATGGTAAAATAATTGGTGTTGGCAATGTTTCTATTTCTAATGCAAAGCTTGCAAAACTGCCTGAACCTGCTAAAACTGCTGAAACTACTTGTGATAAAACTGCTGAATTTTTTTCTAATATTGGGGACAATGATCCTATTGTTTTAGATCATAATGGTTTAGATTTTGATGATTGTCACATCTCTGAAGTTATAAAGTTCTTACAAAAACTTGCTAAAAGTCCTAATGCTAGTGCTATAAATTTGGCCTTTACGAAACATATTACAAATGCTCTCATAAAAGCTAGAGAAGAGAAATTAAACCGTGAAACTTCTATTCCTAGGAAGTTAGAGGATGGTTGGGAGCCCATCATTAAGATGAAGGTCAATGATTTTGATTGTAATGCTTTATGTGAGCTTGGTGCAAGTATTTCTGTTATGCCTAGGAAAATCTATAATATGCTTGACTTGCCACCATTGAAAAATTGTTATTTGGATGTTAATCTTGCTGATAATTCTACAAAGAAACCTTTGGGGAGGATTGATAATGTTCGCATTACGGTTAGCAATAACCTTGTCCCCGTTGATTTTGTTGTGTTGGATATTGAATGCAATGCATCTTGTCCCATTATATTGGGAAGACCTTTTCTTCGAACTGTTGGTGCTATTATTGATATGAAGGAAGGTAATATTAAATATCAATTTCCTCTCAAGAAAGGTATGGAACACTTCCCTAGAAAGAGAATGAAGTTACCTTTTGATTCTATCATTAGAACAAATTATGATGTTGATGCTTCGTCTCTTGATAACACTTGATACACACTTTCTGCGCCTAGCTGAAAGGCGTTAAAGAAAAGCGCTTATGGGAGACAACCCATGATTTTACTTTTGCACTTTTTTTTTATATTTGAGTCTTGGAAGTTGTTAATACTGTAGCAACCTCTCCTTATCTTTATTTTATTGCATTGTTGTGCCAAGTAAAGTCTTTGATAGTAAGGTTCATACTAGATTTGGATTACTGCGCAGAAACAGATTTCTTGCTGTCACGAATTTGAGTAGTGTTCTCTGTAGGTAACTCAGAAAAATCTGCCAATTTACGTGACTAATACTCAGATATCTACGCAACTTTCATTCAATTTGAGCATTTTCATTTGAGCAAGTCTGGTGCACCTAAAAAATTCGTCTTTACGGACTGTTCTGTTTTGACAGATTCTGCCTTTTATTTCGCATTGCCTGTTTTGCTATGTTTGATGGATTTCTTTATTCCATTAACTTTCAGTAGCTTTGTGCAATGTCCAGAAGTTTTAAGAATGATTATGTCACCTCTGAACATGTGAATTTTGATTATGCACTAACCCTCTAATGAGTTGTTTTGAGTTTGGTGTGGAGGAAGTTTTCAAGGATCAAGAGAGGAGGATGATACAATATGATCAAGGAGAGTGAAAGCTCTAAGCTTGGGGATGCCCCGGTGGTTCATCCCTGCATATTTCAAGAATACTCAAGCATCTAAGCTTGGGGATGCCCAAGGCATCCCCTTCTTCATCGACAACATTATCAGGTTCCTCTAGTGAAACTATATTTTTATTCCATCACATCTTATGTGCTTTACTTGGAGCGTCTGTATGTTTTTGTTTTTGTTTTGTTTGAATAAATTGGATCCTAGCATTCATTGTGTGGGAGAGAGACACGCTCCGCTGTTGCATATGGACAAATATGTCCTTAGCTTTACTCATAATGTTCATGGCGAAGGTTGAAACTGCTTCGTTAATTGTTATATGGTTGGAAACAGAAAATGCTACATGTGGTAATTGGTATAATGTCTTGAATAATTTGATACTTGGCAATTGTTGTGCTCATAAGGATCATGTTTAAGCTCTTGCATCATATACTTTGCACCTATTAGTGAAGAAATACATAGAGCTTGCTAAAATTTGGTTTGCATGATTGGTCTCTCTAAGGTCTAGATATTTTCTAGTAAGGGATTTGAACAACAAGGAAGACAGTATAGAGTCTTATAATGCTTGCAATATGTTTTTATGTGAGTTTTGCTGTACCGGTGCATACTTGTGTTTGCTTCAAACAACCTTGCTAGCCTAAGCCTTGTATTGAGAGGGATTACTTCTCGTGCATGCAAATCCTTGAGCCAAAAACTATGCCACTTGTGTCCACCATACCTACCTACTACATGGTATTTCTCTGCCATTCCAAAGTAAATTGCTTGAGTGCTACCTTTAAAATTCCATTCTTTGTCTTTCCAATATATAGCTCATGGGAAAAATAGCTTAAAAACTATTGTGGTATTGAATATGTACTTATGTATCTTATTTCTTATTAAGTTGCTTGTTGAGCGATAACCATGTTCCTGGGGACGCCATCAACACTTTGTTGAATATCATGTGAGTTTTTATGCATGTTCGTCTTGTCTGAAGTAAGGGTGATTTATCTTGAGTTGAATGGTTTGAGTATGCATATTGTTAGAGAAGAACATTGGGCCGCTAACTAAAGCCATGATCCATGGTGGAAGTTTCAGTTTTGGACGACAATCCTCAATCTCTTATGAGAATATTATTTGTTGTTGAATGCTTATGCATTAAAGAGGAGTCCATTATCTGTTGTCTATGTTGTCCCGGTATGAATGTCTAAGTTGAGAATAATCAAAAGCGAGAAATCCAATGCGAGCTTTCTCCTTAGACCTTTGTGCAGGCGGCATAGAGGTACCCCTTTGTGATACTTGGTTAAAACATATGTATTGCGTTGATAATCCATGTAAATCCGAGCTAATTAGGACAAGGTGCGGGCACTATTGGTAATCTATGCATGAGGCTTGCAACTTGTAGGATATCTTATACATAATACATATGCTTTATTACTACCGTTGACAAAATTGTTTCTTGTTTTCAAAATAAAAGCTCTAGCACAAATATAGCAATCCATGCTTCCCTCTTCGAAGGGCCATTCTTTTACTTTTATGTTGAGTCAGTTTACCTATTTCCTTCCATCTTAGAAGCAAACACTTGTGTTAACTGTGCATTGATTCTTACATACTTGCATATTTGCATTCATCATATTACTTTGTATTGACAAATATCCATGAGATATACATGTTACAAGTTGAAAGCAACCGCTGAAACTTAATCTTCCTTTGTGTTGCTTCAATGCCCTTACTTTGAATTTATTGCTTTATGAGTTAACTCTTATGCAAGACTTATTTATGCTTGTTTTGAAAGTATTATTCATGAAAAGTCTTTGCTATATGATTCAGTTGTTTATTAATTGTCTTTAGCATTGCTTCGAATCGCTGCATTCATTACATGTGTTTACAATAGTATTGATCAAGATTATGATAGAATGTCACTTCAGAAATTATCTTTGTTATCGTTTACCTACTCGGGACGAGTAGGAACTAAGCTTGGGGATGCTGATACGTCTCCAACGTATCGATAATTTCTTATGTTCCATGCTTGTTTTATGATGATACACACATGTTTTATACATACTTTATGTCATATTTATGCATTTTCCGGCACTAACCTATTAACAAGATGCCGAAGAGCCAGTTGCTGTTTTCTGCTGTTTTTGGTTTCAGAAATCCTAGTAAGGAAATATTCTCGGAATTGGACGAAATCAACGTCCAGGGTCTTATTTTTCCACGAAGCTTCCAGAAGTCCGAAAGGGAAACGAAGTGGGGCGACGAGGCGGCGACACGCCAGGGCCGCGCGGCCAGGCCTGGGGCCGCGCCACCCTATTGTGTGGGCCCCTCGCGTCGCCCCTTAACCTACTCTTCCGCCTATAAGAAGCCTTCGTTGATAATAACTCCAGTACCGAGAGCCACGATACGGAAAACCTTCCAGAGACGCCGCCGCCGCCAATCCCATCTCGGGGGATTCAGGAGATCGCCTCCGGCACCCTACCGGAGAGGGGAATCATCTCCTGGAGGACTCTTCACCGCCATGGTCGCCTCCGGAGTGATGTGTGAGTAGTTCACCCCTGGACTATGGGTCCATAGCAGTGGCTAGATGGTTGTCTTCTCCTCATTGTGCTATCATTGTCGGATCTTGTGAGCTGCCTAACATGATAAAGATCATCTATTTGTAATGCTACATGTTGCGTTTGTTGGGATCCGATGAATATGGAATGCTATGTTATGTTGATTATCAATCTATCATCTATGTGTTGTTTATGATCTTGCATGCTCTCCGTTATTAGTAGAGGCTCTGGCCAAGTCGTTACTTGTAACTCCAAGAGGGAGTATTTATGCTCGATAGTGGGTTCATGCCTCCATTAAATCTGGGACAGTGACAGAAAGTTCTAAGGTTGTGGATGTGCTGTTTCCACTAGGGATAAAACATCGATGCTATGTTCAAGGATGTAGTTGTTGATTACATTACGCACCATACTTAATGCAATTGTCTGTTGTTTGCAACTTAATACTGGAAGGGGTTCGGATGATAACCTGAAGGTGGACTTTTTAGGCATAGATGCATGCTGGATAGCGGTCTATGTATTTTGTCGTAATGCCCAATTAAATCTCACTATACTCATCATATCATGTATGTGCATGGTCATGCCCTCTTTATTTGTCAATTGCCCAACTGTAATTTGTTCACCCAACATGCTATTTATTTTATGGGAGAGACACCTCTAGTGAACTGTGGACCCCGGTCCATTCTTTTACATCTAATACAATCTACTGCAATACTTGTTCTACTGTTTTCTGCAAACAATCATCATCCACGCTATACATCTAATCCTTTGTTACAGCAAGCCGGTGAGATTTACAACCTCGCTGTTTCGTTGGGGCAAAGTACTTTGGTTGTGTTGTGCAGGTTCCACGTTGGCGCCGGAATCCCTGGTGTTGCACCGCACTACATCTCGCCGCCATCAACCTTCAACGTGCTTCTTGGCTCCTACTGGTTCGATAAACCTTGGTTTCTTACTGAGGGAAAACTTGCCGCTGTACGCATCACACCTTCCTCTTGGGGTTCCCAACAGTCGCGTGTTGTACGCGTATCAGGTCCTAGCATGTTAGTAACAAGGGGTTTGGGAACCCAAATAGTCCGATCAACATTGTCCTCTTGAGGACCAATAAAGTGAGCATGAATATGTCCAAAGTAATCAACAAAAAGAACATGAGAATGGTTGTTAGAGCCAGCGAAACCCTTCGAGGCGGAGTTGGGTACTCCATCCCTTCTTGAGCTAGCATCGCTCTCCTCATGGTTGATCTCCATGTTCTCCTTGTTCTTCTTCTTCTTGGTCCTCTTATTCCTCTTTCTCTTTGGCTTGGTAGCCACTCCTCCTTCATTGCAAGAGCCCTCTTTGGCTCCATATTTGGCTCCAATGACTCCTTCCAAGTATTTGGTTTGAACTTGGAGTCTATCAATTTTTGCCTTCAAACGATTGACTTCATCTTCATGCTCCGGGTGAGGGTGACAAATATCAAACAATTGGACTTCCTTTGCCTTGTTCACCCGGAAGTGTTCCATCAAAGCTTGTTCTTGGAGAGCGTTCATCTTCATGAGTGTACGCTTGTCACTCTCCAACTTGGCAATGTCACATTCATGGGTGCAACACGCACGGTCCTTTCTCAAAGGAAAATACTTCTTCAATGCTTCCTCTTGCATGGAATTGACCTCCATGAGTTTGGCTTCGCTCCTCTTCAAGGCGACTATTTCTTCCTCATGATCGCAACAAGTGACCTTCTCTTTGCTCATGCGGAGGCTTTCCACCAAAGACTCTTCTTGCATGCTACTCAAACTCAATAGCTTGGCCTTGGTGGTCTCAAGAGTGGCAATTTTCTTCTTCATGATTGCAACATGAGGTCTTCTCCTTGCACAAGCGATAATACTCATCCAAGGCTTCTTCTTGAAGAGCATTTACCTCCAAGAGAAGAGCATTGTGCTTCCTCAAGGAAGCAACTTGATCAACAACTCATCATGGCAAGAGTTGGGGTCTTCCTCATCTTTTTTCTTGTTGGCTTCCTCGAGAGAGAGCATCTTCTTCTTGAGCTCACCCATCAAACCAAGAGCATGGTCTCGGTCCTTGGTGAGTTGGGAGATAATAGCCTTGTTGGAGTCTTCAAGGATGATGACACTAGCTTCAAGAGACATGCGAAAATTTTGTTCTTCTTCAAGCGCTTGATTGAGAGATGCAATCTCATTTGCTGCCTCCCTTTCAAGCCTCTCCTTTTCCTCTATAAGATCTTGTGCCGCACCAAGTTGGGCCAAGAGAGCCCCAACATGAGTCTTGGTATCCCCTTGCATGTTAGTGAGAAAAGAATCCAAACCCATAACCTCACGCTTAATGGTGAGACTAGTGGCATCATCAATATATAAGGCATTAGTTGAAGATGAGAGTTTGGAAGGGGGTTCTACCTCCGAGGATACCTTTGCCATAAGGCAATGAGCGTTGTGGGTGATGAGGTTCTCATTAGGAGAGTCGAAGAGGGAGATAGAGGGAGTGGTAATGGCGATGGAGGCCACTCCCTCTGCTTCCTTGTTGGAGCTCTTGTCCTCATGTTCTTCATCCTCATCGGAGGAGTACGCTTCTCGAATGATGAAGGCTCTTGGCTTCTTGGTGAAGGGGACCTTGTCGTCATCGGGCTTGGGGGAGAACTTGGAGAATCCTTTGGAGAGAGACTTGAACTTTTCTTTGCGGACAAGCCTTCCACCATTATCTTCTCTTCTCTCAAACATACAATCCGCAACAAAATGATTCTTGTCGCTGCAATTGTAGCATGTTCTTCCCCTTTGCCCCTCCCTTGGGCTCTTGGAGAAGCTTCCTGGAGAATCACGTGATCTTCTTGGCCTTGTGCTTCGGGACTTGTTTCCCTCCCAAAATCTCTTTGCGGCGAGAGCCATGTGCTCATGATAGTTGGTCTTGAGATCATCCGGTCCCCACTCAATGGGATCCTCATCGCTTTCACTAGTCTCATGTACCTTCATCTTCAATGCAAGGTTGGGCTTGCGGGTGTTGTGGGCGCGAGCAACAAGATCCTCCGCATTTTTCTTGGAGATGTCCAAAGCGATGACTTCGCTAAGAACTTCATCGGATGTCATAGCACGGAAGGAGGCGTTTTGGCGGATGGCCGTCAACTTCACTTCCTCATAAGGGAGGAGAGCGTGGTAGAACTTGCGCTTGATCCAATGATCATCCACAAACGTTGCTCCAAGATCTTGCATTTGTACGGCAAGAGCGATGAGGCGCCGATACATTTCTTCGGGGGTCTCTCCTTCATTCATGACGAAATTGTCGGCCATGTTGTTCACTTCATAAAAATGAGAGCTTTGGATACTCTCATTTCCGAGGAAGAGCTTGTCGAGTTTATCCCATGCTTCCTTAGCGGTCTTGAGCGAGCGGATATGAGCGTGGTCCTTGGGCGTGACGGCCATGTAAATCATGTTGATGGCTGTGGCATTGAGTTTTTCATCCACCACTTCTCTTCTTGTCAAGCTCTTTGGGTCTCTTGGTGAGTAGCCCTCCTCGATAATGCGCCAAAGCTCGGTAGATGCGCTGCGCACATGAGAATGCATTAAGAATTGCCAATTTTCAAAGCTATTTGATTCAAGTAACGGTGGTGAACCATGCGACAAGATATGTGGCATAGGTATTGGAACGTTTATGGTGTAATCACTTGGTGGTGGCACCTCATGATTACCCCCTAGACGTTCCGCAACCGGTGTCTCATCCTTCCCCTTTGTTGAAGTGCCGGTCTCCCCAAGCCCTTCCTTTTGTGGATCTTTTGTCGATTGCGCGATAAAATCAACAAGAGGAAATGGGTTAGCTTTTGGTGGGGGATCCTCGTCACTTCCCTTAGGATCTATGATAGGGGTTGGTTTTTGAGCAACCAACTCCATCATCATCGCCTTCATTTGGTTAACGATGGATGACTCCAATTTCTTGAGGTCATCCAACGTAGCCGTTGTGCTATCGATGGGAGATGATGGAGCGGGTGGCACAAGGGAAGGTGACCCATTCCCTACCGCCTCTTGTTCGGCCATTTCTTAGGCGGTAAACCCCGAGCAAGAAACCTTGCTCTCATACCAATTGAACGGATCATAGCGAACAAGAGGGGGGGGGGTGAATGCTTGCTACGTCAAGTTTTAATATTTTTCGATTTTAGCGGTGCGGAAGGTAAAGGTGATTGCTTTAGTGATGTCGGTGTTCCTACAATGATCCTAGACAAGTGCAACAAGCAAAGGAACAAGCAAGATAGTAAGAGTAAGGAGCGGGACAACCGGATGGCGCGGAGACGAGGCGAGGTTTGTTTCCCGCAGTTCCTCTCACAAAAGAGAGAACATCTGCGTTGAGGAGGTGCTAGCCTGATACGCGTACAGCACGCGACCGTTGGGAACCCCAAGAGGAAGGTGTGATGCAGACAGCGGCAAGTTTTCCCTCAGTAAGAAACCAAGGTTTATCGAACCAGTAGGAGCCAAGAAGCACGTTGAAGGTTGATGGCGGCGAGATGTAGTGCGGCGCAACACCACGGATTCCGGTGCCAACGTGGAACTTGCACAACACAACCAAAGTACTTTGCCCCAACGAAACAGCGAGGTTGTCAATCTCACCGGCTTGCTGTAACAAAGGATTAGATGTATAGTGTGGATGATGATTGTTTGCAGAAAACAGTAGAACAAGTATTGCAGTAGATTGTATTCGATTAAAAGAATGGACCGGGGTCCACAGTTCACTAGAGGCGTCTCTCCGATAAGAATAAGCATGTTGGGTGAACAAATTACAGTTGGGCAATTGACAAATAAAGAGGGCATGACCATGCACATACATGATATGATGAGTATAGTGAGATTTAATTGGGCATTATGACAAAGTACATAGACCGCTATCCAGCATGCATCTATGCCTAAAAAGTCCACCTTCAGGTTATCATCCGAACCCCTTCCAGTATTAAGTTGCAAACAACAGACAATTGCATTAAGTATGGTGCATAATGTAATCAAGAACGACATCCTTGAACATAGCATCGATGTTTTATCCCTAGTGGCAATAGCACATCCACAACCTTAGAACTTTCTGTCACTGTCCCAGATTTAATGGAGGCATGAACCCACTATCGAGCATAAATACTCCCTCTTGGAGTTACTAGCACAAACTTGGCCAGAGCCTCTACTGATGTGGGCATTACCCTTCGTGTCACCAGTATTGCCCTATTCGGTATTGACAGACTGGAGGCCCATGAAGACACCCGAAGGCTAGATGGGCCACTAGGTCGGTGCACCAGAAGATTCCTTGACGGGCAAGACAAGGAAGCGAACAAACAAGGAAAGATTGGATCTAAACTACTGTAAATCTAGTCGTATTCGGTTAGACCTCTTGAGACCTGGCCTCCTATATAAAGGCCAAGAGAGGGGCTGCCGAAGGGCACGAACGATCTTAGCAATCTTAGCCAGGAAAAGCTTAGAGCTAGGTAACCCTAGCAACAGCAATCTCGCCTAGATCTCAGCCGAACTATTCGGCACCCCATTGTAACCCATTGTTTTCATAATCAAAGAACAGACAGGCAGGACGTAAGGGTTTTACCTCATCGAGGGCCCCGAACCTGGGTAAATCGCTCTCCCCGCTTGTCTGTGAACCGATGTCTCGTGTCAGCCTACAGGATTCCGTCAACCCTAAGCCCCTATCGGAGGGCATTGGCGAGGAGTACCCTCGACAATTGGCGCCGTCTGTGGGAACCCTGTCGGCACAAGATCGGACATCGGTTGAACCCGTCATGTCATCAGCAGCTTCATCAGCACCATCATCGCCTCATCTGGGAAGCCCGATCCGTTTCGGCTCCTACGAATTCACCCCGCACAGCAAATCGTCTCGCTCCACCTTCTCTGGTCTGCAAGGCAACATGGACATGGCGTTCGGGAGCGTCCACTACAACGTCAACTCAGAGGGAATCCTCCGGCTACTGGAATCTCCTATTTCCAGATCGACAAGCCCAAGTGCGTCATCGACACCCGACCTTTCGGCTGGCCAGCAAAACCCGTCGAGTCCGTCCGCGCCATCGACTCCTCGCTCGGCATCCTCCATGTCGGTTGGATCTGATGACCCCGTGCCCTCGGAGATGACCTCGTACTACTGCGTAAACTGCGACACCAGGCATGGACTAGGGTCAAGCGACACGCCATTCATCTGCAACGCCTACTATTCGTCGGGAGAGGACAGTATCGGTAGCGTCGTCCGAGGAGACACCCGAAGAGTGGCGCCCCTCCAAGTCTACGTCGCCAATAGGGGAGATGGAGAACGCACCCCCCGTTCCAGCAGGCGGGCTAGTTTCGGAGATAGCGTCAGCAATGACAATAGCGACCACACCATTACAGAAGAAGAGTGGGCAGCAGCCAAGGCAGCCGTGCTCAACAACACACCGCTTTCGGCGGGAACCACGGTTGGTACGCTCAACGCTTACCGCTCCATATTGGAGAAAAATCAAGAGCGCCTGTCTAAGGAGCAAGCCACCCTCGAGAAACGACTATCTGTGGCAGACCGGTCCAGCGAGCGACGAAGGGCCTCGCAGGGGAGTGCCTCCCGAAGTACCCACGGAGGGGGCAAACATCGATCGAGGATGTCCAGGCTTTCGGAAGATGATGCAAGGGAGATAACATCGAACTTGACCAAATCCTTTATGACCACGGACACCGCGGGCATGCCACGGCCAAAAACCGTCGCAGGAGCAACAGCCAATCTTGCAGCGTACCTCATTAATCAACGTCCCGAAGGATCCATGGCTCAGGCCCACCGTGGTGCTTTGGAGAGTCTTGCGATACTAGGACATAATCTAGTTCCACCGAAAGAGAAGACCCTGCAGGCTAGCGGGTCAAAACATCACGCAAGAGACGCTCGGGACGAAATCACACAGAGCAGGATCGACAAAGCAAGGGGACGACGCGCCATGAGAGAAGAACTTGACAGTGATTCTTCGGACGAGACCCAGGAGAACGACGGCTAGCTTAGAGGAGCTGATTGTTTGAGCTACAAAATTCGGGAGGCGATGCCACCCAAGAAGTTCAAACCTACACCTACCAACGCTGCCAAATATGATGGGCAGCAGGAGCCAAGATCCTAGATAGAGGACTATCTACAGACAGTAATTCTGCAAAAATGGAATCAGATAGCAGCAATGCAATGTCTACAGCTTTACCTAAAGGACTCGGCGCGAGCCTGGCTCAGAGGGCTGCCGAAGGGTTCCATCAAGTCATGGGATGACTTAGTAGAAGCTTTTGTCGCTAACTTTCAAGCAACCTACAAAAGGCCCATCGGGATCGAGGAGTTACGGCACTGCCAACAGAAGCAGAAGGAGTCGATGCGCGCGTACATCGGGAGGTTCACCAAACTCCTAAATGCTGCGGAAGACGTATCTGTCGACAGGGCAATTGACGCTTTCAGCGATGGCATCCGACGTGAAAGCTATATAGAAGAGCTTGGGCGCAAGAAGCCGAAGACCATAACCAAGCTAATGGAAATAGCCAACAGCTGGGCCGATGGTGAAGACAATGTCCGAAAACCACGGCAGCGCAGCGACGACGAAGAGGATGACCAGCCGAAGAATGATTCGGGTGGTCGAAGTGATCGGAATAAGAGAAGGAAGAACCGCAGTTACGATGACAACAACTTGGTGGCCGCAGGTTACTCTGATCGACAGGATGATCGGTATGACAACAGGCGAGACGATCGGCAGGACGGTAATCGGAACGACTCTGGGAACCGTGGCAACTATAAACCACGACCTCAGAGAACTCCCAAATTGCCTTATGCTGAACAGATCAACGCCCCTTGCTACCTACATTCTTATACCGATTCCAAGGATGGAAAAGTAAAGTCTAGCCACCTGCTTAGGGATTGTCGGCAGTTCCTCGATATGCATGAACTCATCCAGCAGGCAGGCCAGAAGCAGCTACCGCCACCACCACCGCCACCCCCGTCACAGCATCAAGTACAGCAGGCCCAACCTCATCAACCCAACGAGGCGTTTCCACCGCCACGTGGGCAAATGAATATGATCCACAGGACAGGTGTTTCAAGGAGAGAAATGAAGAAGCTCACCCGAGAAATCAACCTGGCAGAAAGCGTCATGGCGAACATTCCTGAATATGTCGAATGGTCGTCTCAGGAAATCACGTTCAGTCGAATGGACCACCCGATGACTATACCAAAGCCAGGGCACGCCGCCCTAGTGGTCGAAGCACAGATAGGAGGGTTTAAGATGAGCAAAGTCTTCATGGATGAGCAAAGTCTTCATGGATGTGGACTCAACCTGATATTCCTTGACACAATTCAAAGTATGGGGATCACCATGAGAATGCTGGAAGACTCAGATACTCGCTTCCATGGGATACTCCCTACTTCACCAGCGCATTCTCTTGGCAAAGCTTACTTGAACGTCGTTTTCGGTAAACCCGACAACTTCAGGAAGGAGAAGATCGAGTTCAAAGTCTTGAACTGGGAATCACAGTACCACGCCATACTCGGGAGACCAGCTTACGCCAAGTTCATGGCCGTGCCGCACTACGCATACCTCAAGCTGAAGATGCCAGGGAACAATGGAACAAACATCACAGTCTATGGGAGCTTTTCACGCTCGGACAATTGTGACCGTGATTTTCAAAGGATTGCTGCTAAATTTGGGCCACGGCGAGATACTGTCGACCCCCCGCCCAAGTTGACGATACAAGAAATCAAGGAGGAAAAACTCGACAGGGAAATCAAGAAGAAGCCAGCTCCCGAAGGTCCAGCAGCAATAGCATCGGCAGAAAAAGTTTCGGCAGAAGACGCAGGAAGCGGCAAGATGCTAACAATCGCTGCTCAAGCATCTGGCGAAATCAACAGCACTGTCGCGACCACCAGCATGACGAAGAAATCGGAAGATCCTTCTGAAGAAGAGAAGAACCCCTTTCTTGATAAAACACTCCCCTAGTTTTTAAATTTTTTCCTTTTACTTTACACAGGGCCTCTTGTTTTCGCCCTTCAGTTTCATATTTACCCTATCAATAAGTACTTAAGTTCCGATTTTTGTTAAAGTATTGCAGTAATCTAAAGTATCTATGACCGTGCTGCCGCCAAGTAACGGCATAACTTAACGAGCGGCAGAAGATAGCGCTCAGGGCAAAAACCTTTACGAGCACTGCAAAGAAGAATAAGGACATTAATCCTCCCCTCTGCTTCAGATGCCTCTACGAGTGCCGTACAAAGCAAGAGTTTGGAAAACTGACACACAACCCACGCTCGGTATTTCACTTATGGAAATATCAGAGAGCAACGGGCTCATCGGCAGAATCATTACACCCGAAAAATTCGGGAATGACTGTCGAAATTTACAAACGGTTGAAAGCAAAGTTGCGCATACAACAGGTTTAGCAAAACCTGCAACACGAGCTGATCACTCATAATGATTTGCTAACCAACTAGTACACATACATCCAACGGGCAATTAAAGCTTCGCCCCTTTGAGTATTTGCCAACGGCATGGTAAAAGTACATATTCATGTATCAACCAGACAAAAAGTTGCGGCTCAAAAATCCGAACACTCGGATGAACTAGCCAAAACAATTTACAAAAGTAATTTTACACCTTTACATCACCCTTGTGGAGTTTCCTTTTCCTCAGGTACCTTTGACATCTCCTCAAGCCTGTCGACAATTATATGGGCAGGTGCTAAAACCTTCGGGTACAGCTCCTCGAGATCACCAGTTGCATTGGCGATAGACAACAAGCAAGCCGAAGGATAACAAGCAAGCACAAGGGCAAGCCTGCACTTGGCCCCTGCAAAGACTTGAGATCTTACCAGTTCCCGAACCTTCTTGGCGCTCCCAAATTCAGACATCAAAGTCAAGAGGGTAGGGGGAACTGCATTCAGAGGAAACATTGTTTTCCAAACTACCCTCATAGCCTTGTAGCACTTGTCGAAGAACTGGTGGACCTGTTGCACTCGATCCTGAAATTTGACGACAGCCGAGGCCTTCGAGTGTTCCCGCCAGAAAATTTCTTCGGATGAGGAAAGCTGAGTCAAAGCATGCACCCGCTCGTGTATCCGCTTGTTTTCTTCCGCATGGTTCAACGCTATGACTGCCAAAAGAATTAGTCAAGACTCAGACAAGGAGTTGCTAGCAAACAGGCAAAGGGATCAGGAAACTTACAGTTTAAACTTTCGGTAGCCTTATGCAGTTCGCCAAGAGTATACCGTTCCACTTCGGCTGCAATCTCGCTCTTTTTGTTGATGATGGCAGCTAAAGCATAAGTGCTGCATAAATCCTTTTCCATCTGCGTGATCCGGTCTTTCATGCGCTGGATCCGATCGCTTTCAGGAAGAGCACCCGACGAGTCGTCTGCAAATGAGGGTACTGGGAAGACCTGCAAAAAATACTGGTTATAAAGAAGTGATGGATATGGTACAGCCGAACATCCAAAATAACTCCCATCGGGAGAAGTGCAAGAAAGTGATATCATAACAAAAGTGTGCTAACAACAATGCTAGCACGAAGTTTATTACAAAGCATGAGTTGTGCAGCAGAACAATGTTTCGCATCAGCTCAAGGCACAAGTTTGTTACAAGAATCAAGGGAGCTGAGTTTGAGTCGATGAACTAGGGCCAGTCGACGATTTCCTCGATGAAACCAGTTCAAGAAGCTGACGGGCGCAAGTAAGAGCAGAAGCCTTAAAGGTGCTCAAATCAACAGGCTGCCCGTCTTGCTCTTTTGGAAGCCCCTTAGTCATTTCCTCGATGTCAACCTTAAAGCCGTAACCCATCATAAGCTGGAAGGCAAGGACAGCACCAAAGGTGCGCGATGTACGCTTGAATACCTCGATGACCTCCTTGGTGTCAACCGCGAAGGTATCGATCAGCTGTCCCAGGGTCTTCTCTTGCTTGATCTTGGGGAAGATCATCGAGTGCATCCGCGCCAGAGCACCCTTCCCCTTCACAAGAAGCTCTTGTGTAAGCTGGTGAGAAGCAAGAATCGTTGACACAGCGTTCGCTGGGGAGTTATTTGGAACTCTCTCCAGGGCATCGACAGGAATGTTTGCTGCCTCTGCAGTAGAAAGGAAGGGAAAAATTCAGTCATTGACAAAAAGTTTAAATCCATAACAACGTCACTCGACAGAAGTATGTTAGAGATTACCAAGCAAGGCCAAAGAAGATTGACGAAGGACTTCATCCTTTTCGGCTGCTCGAGCCTCAGCCACCAGCCTGGATGCTTCCTCCTCCTTCAGCTTCCCTTTCAGTCTGGCCAGCTCCTCCTTCAGAGAATCAATCTCTTGGCGAGCCGCGGCAGCTATCTTGACTGCGCCATCTAGTTTTGAGGAGGAAGATTTGACTTCCTCTTGCAGCCGAACTTTGTCAGCCTCTAGAGAAGTGAATCGGGAGGCGAAAACCTCCAGAGAAGAAATAACGCCACGCAGGTCCTTAAGAGAGAAAGAAAAACAATTAAACAAGGAACGCTCCAAGAAATTTGTATTAAGATCAGAAGAGGACTTACAGAAAAAGGAGCTGCAGTAGCAGCAGTTGGAGAAATATCCTTCCCTTTGGAAAGGGAAGACGCAGTCGATGCTTGAGCCATGGGGGCAGCCTTCGGAGCCGAAGCTTCGGAAGCCACCACGACCGGCGAAACGGCATCAGACTTGGCCTTTTTAGGAGGAGGCTCGATAAAGCCCTCGTCACTGCAAAAGTAAACAGTCGACTGTGATTATAACAGGAGTATGAAAGGTAAAAAAGGCACAGTAAAACTTTCAGAAAAACTACTTACATGTCGAAGAGATCATCTTCATCGGCAAAGCCGCCGGTTGATCTCTTCGCAGGAGAAGCTCTGGCCCCATCAGCAGCTGCATCAATAAAAGTATCACGATTAGTGTCCACGTTACGCACTGATCCATCTGCGATACAAGTGTTATCGGCTGAGGAGGGAAGATCAGCGTGGGCAACTTCAAGATTCATCGGACCGTTATATTCATCCTCTAGACCTGTTTCATCGGTGGTGTGAAAATCTACGGGGATGGAGGAGCCTCTCCCCTCGGAAGTATCATCCGGTGAATCACGTGTATTTTCAGAAGCCATAGGGATCTGGCGAAGAAAAATGACAAAGTAAGAACAAAAGTAATCATGTCGGCTGAGCAAGAAGCTATAGAGGAGATGTGAAGAAAGGAAAATACCCCTGATGGTGGATGATCAACGTCAAGGGGAGCATAAGAAGAGATTAGCGGGATCGAATCTTCCTGGTTGAAGGAAGTAAGACGACGAACTTCATCAAGCAACTCTTTTTCTGATAGATCGGCAGCATTAATCCTGGTCTCATCCTTTGGACCAGAGTACAACCACATCAGGTGAACTCTGGCCATGACTGGCTGGATTCGGCGCTTCAGGAAAACTGCTGCCACCTCCGTACCAATCATAGTTTGGCCGTCAGCCTCTTTGATTCGAAGGAATTTGGCAAACAATTCTTCGGCTGAGGCCCTTTCGTCGGCTGAGAGGATGTTCTTCCAAGAGTCCTTAGGCTTGGCTTCAGAAACGTCGACATAGCAGGGGAGTCGACACTCGGGTGACGAGGAATCTTTGACGTAAAACCATTTCAGCCTCCATCCTTGCACAGACTCTCTCATTGGGAAATTGAAGTAATTAACTTCTGAGCGAGCAACAAAACCTACCCCTCCGGTGACAAAATACCCATTACTACTGCTGTATCTCTTCACGTAGAAGATCTTCTTCCACAGCCCGAAATGAGGTTCAATACCCAAAAATGCCTCGCAAAGGGTGATGAACATGGCAACATGGAGGATTGAGTTGGGGGTAAGTTGCCATAGTTGGATCTCGTATGTCCGCAAGAGATGGAGGAGGAATCCATGAGAGGGGAGTGAAAGGCCTCGATGAAGAAAAGATAAGAACATCACAGAAAATCCCGCGGGAGGATCAGGCCGAGAAATCGCACCTGGAAGGATCACATCTCCCGTGTCGGAGGATATCAATCCTAAGCTTCGGGACCTCTTCTCGTCACGCTTGGTGACGGTTGAAGCTACCCAGTCCCCAGGTTTGACCATCGAGCCCGGCCGACGGCCGGCGGCGCCGGAGCTGGGGGAGGGGCGCTCGGAGCGCTCCCCTTCGGAAGAGAAGAGGAGGACTTGGCAGTGGCACCTCCGCTGGTGGAGCTAGCGGCGGCGGCGGTATTCTTCTTCTTCACCATCGCGAGATCTAAGGGAGATTGAAACTGTGGCGGCGGCGCGACAATGGCGAAAGAAGGGAGAAGAGGGAGAACGAGGAGATGCTGCGGGAACCGTGGAGAAGATTGAGAATTTTTTGCCTTTGGAGATTTTAAGGAGAAGTTAAGAGATAAGTAAGCACGTGGCGCTTGGGGAAGGGAAGGAACTGACGGCCCACTACGCCCACGATTGCGCGAAAATCGAGGAGCCACCTCGGTCGTTACGCGTATAGTGGTCAAGCCCTAAAACACTGATTGAACAGGGCTAGGGCTAGCTCGTCATGATGGACCCGTCAAATCAGCCTGCAGCAATTACACGTCAGCAATGACGTCATAATTTGGAAGCATTCGAAGGAAACATAAAAAGCCATCGGATGAAGGATTTAAGTCCACGCACGGATTGCAAGCATCCGAACCTGGACTCGGGGGCTACTCCCATCGGGAGCGCTGACGCGCATCCGATAAAAAGGAAAACTCGGCAGAAGAAAGTATTCGAGTAGTACAACTTGAGTCTACGCACGGATTGCAAGCATCCGTACCTAGACTCGGGGGCTACTCCCATCGGGAGCGCTGACGCGCACCCGATAAAAGGAAGATGAAGCATAATCAAGATGAACAAGAACAATGAAGGAGAAGAATGTCAGGAGGAAACATGCATTAGTCTCTACCCGAATTATTTTCGGCTAGACACTCGGGGGCTACTGACGTGGGCATTACCCTTCGTGTCACCAGTATTGCCCTATTCGGTATTGACAGACTGGAGGCCCATGAAGACACCCGAAGGCTAGATGGGCCACTAGGTCGGTGCACCAGAAGATTCCTTGACGGGCAAGACAAGGAAGCGAACAAACAAGGAAAGATTGGATCTAAACTACAGTAAATCTAGTCGTATTCGGTTAGACCTCTTGAGACCTGGCCTCCTATATAAAGGCCAGGAGAGGGGCTGCCGAAGGGCACGAACAATCTTAGCAATCTTAGCCAGGAAAAGCTTAGAGCTAGGTAACCCTAGCAACAACAATCTCACCTAGGTCTCAGCCGAACTATTCGGCACCCCATTGTAACCCATCGTTTTCATAATCAAAGAACAGACAGGCAGGACGTAAGGGTTTTACCTCATCGAGGGCCCCGAACCTGGGTAAATCGCTCTCCCCGCTTGTCTGTGAACCGATGTCTCGTGTCAGCCTATAGGATTCCGTCAACCCTAAGCCCCTATCGGAGGGCACTGGCGAGGAGTACCCTCGACATCTACTAATAACGGAGAGCATGCAAGATCATAAACAACACATAGATAATAGATTGATAATCAACATAACATAGTATTCTCTATCCATCGGATCCCAACAAACACAACATATAGCATTACAGATAGATGATCTTGATCATGATAGGCAGCTCACAAGACCCGACAATGAAGCACAATTAGGAGAAGACGACCATCTAGCTACTGCCATGGACCCATAGTCCAGGGGTGAACTACTCACTCATCACTCCGGAGGCGACCATGGCGGTGAAGAGTCCTCCGGGAGATGATTCCCCTCTCCGGCAGGGTGCTGGAGGCGATCTCCTGAATCCCCCGAGATGGGATTGGCGGTGGCGGCGTCTCTGGAAGGTTTTCCGTATCGTGGCTCTCGGTACTGGGGGTTTCGCGATGAAGGCTTTAAGTAGGCGGAGGAGATAGGTCAGGGGGCGTCACGGGGGCCCCACACGACAGGCCGGCGTGGCCAGGGCTTGGGCCGCGCCGCCCTGGTGTCTGGCCACCTCGTGGCCCCACTTCGTGACTCCTTCGGTCTTCTGGAAGCTTCGTGTGAAAATAGGCCCCTGGGCGTTGATTTCGTCCAATTCCGAGAATATTTCCTTACTAGGATTTATGAAACCAAAAACAGCAGAAAATAGCAACTGGCTCTTCGGCATCTCGTTAATAGGTTAGTTCCGGAAAATGCATAAATATGACATAAAGTATGCATAAAACATGTAGATATCATCAATAATGTGGCATGGAACATAAGAAATTATCGATACGTCGGAGACGTATCAGCATCCCCAAGCTTAGTTCCTGCTCGTCCCGAGTAGGTAAACGATAACAAAGATAATTTCTGGAGTGACATGCCATCATAATCTTGATCATACTATTGTAAGCACATGTAATGAATCCAGCGATCAAAACAATGGTAAATGACATGAGTAAATAAATGAATCATATAGCAAAGACTTTTCATGAATAGTACTTTCAAGACAAGCATCAATAAGTCTTGCATAAGAGTTAACTCATAAAGCAATAATTCAAAGTAAAGGCATTGAAGCAACACAAAGGAAGATTAAGTTTTAGCGGTTGCTTTCAACTTATAACATGTATATCTCATGGATAGTTGTCAATGCAAAGTAATATAACAAGTGCAATATGCAAGTATGTAGGAATCAATGCACTGTTCACACAAGTGTTTGCTTCTTGAGGTGGAGAGAGATAGGTGAACTGACTCAACATAAAAGTAAAAGAAGGGCCCTTCGCAGAGGGAAGCACTGATTGCTATATTTGTTCTAGAGCTTTGGTTTTGAAAACAAGAAACAATTTTGTCAACGGTAGTAATAAAGCATATGTGTTATGTAAATTATATCCTACAAGTTGCAAGCCTCATGCATAGTATACTAATAGTGCCCGCACCTTGTCCTAATTAGCTCGGATTACCTGGATTATCACCGCAATACATATGTTTTAACCAAGTGTCATAAAGGGGTACCTCTATGCTGCCTGTACAAAGGTCTAAGGATAAAGCTCGCATTGGATTTCTCGCTTTTGATTATTCTCAACTTAGACATGCATACCGGGACAACATAGACAACATATAATGGACTCCTCTTTTATGCATAAGCATTCAACAACAATTAATTTTCTCATATGAGATTGAGGATATTTGTCCAAAACTGAAACTTCCACCATGGATCATGGCTTTAGTTGGCGGCCCAATGTTCTTCTCTAACAGTATGCATGCTCAAACCATTCAACTGATGGTAAATCTCCCTTACTTCAGACAAGACGGACATGCATAGCAACTCACATGATATTCAACAAAGAGTAGTTGATGGCGTCCCCAGGAACATGGTTATCGCTCAACAAGCAACTTAATAAGAGATAAAGTGCATAAGTACATATTCAATACCACAATAGTTTTTAGGCTATTTGTCCCATGAGCTATGTATTGTAAAGGTGAAGAATAGAAATTTTAAAGGTAGCACTCAAGCAATTTACTTTGGAATGGCGGAGAAATACCACTACAAGAAAAGTTGCCATGGCCGACGAAGTTGAAGTCGCGCCGTGGTTGCTGGTGTACCATGGCCGACGATTTTGGGTCTGTCCGTTGTGCATGTCAAAACGTTTTTTTTTCTCGTTTCTGAGGCCACCTAGCCCGACGAAACCGACCAAAACGTTGCGTATGGTGGCCCGGGACGTGGTGCATCTCGAATTCTCGGGTTCGCCGGCCGAGTCAACGCAAATCCGCACCGCCGAGGGATGTAGGGCCCAGATGGAAGCCTCTCTGGCATTGTTTTTTTTCTCGATCGCGCCATCTCGTTCAACGCTCTCCGATCGAGCCGTTTACGATGCATGATCATGGGTCCCGCATGTCATTCTCTATGAACCAAAATTCTTTCTATTCTTGGATTTTTTGACCCCCGATTTCGGCTACTTCCTTTTCTTTTGATCCCTTGCCGCCTTGGAAACGTTGACACCGCTGCTGCTAATTGGGACCCGCATGTCATCCTCTATGAGCAATCAACTTTCTTTTCTTGGAGTTTTTTTTGGCACCTCAAATTTGGTCACTTGCCTTTTTCTTTCGATCCCCTGCCGCCTCTCAAACGGTGATACCGCTGCTGCTAAATGGGACCCGCATGTCATCCTCTATGTACTATAAAACTTTCTTTTCTTGGATTTTTTTGGCACCTCATATTTGGTCACTTACCTTTTTCTTTCGATCCCCTGCCGCCTCTCAAACGGTGAGACCGCTGCTGCTAAATGGGACCCGCATGTCATCCTCTATGTACTATAAAACTTTCTTTTCTAGGATTTTTTTGGAACCTCATATTTGGTCACTTGCCTTTTTCTTTCGATCCCGTGCAGCCTCTCAAACGGTGATACCGCTGCTGCTAAATGGGACCCGCATGTCATCCTCTATGTACAATCAAGTTTCTTTTCTTGAATTATTTTTGGCTCCTGATATTTGGTCACTTGCATTTTTCTTTCGATCTCATGCCACGTTGAGGACCCTGCAGGCTCATGGGACCCGCATGTCATCCTCTATGTACAATAAAATTTCTTTTCTTGGATTATTTTTGGCTCCTGATATTTGGTCACTTGCCTTTTTCTTTCGATCCCGTGCAGCCTCTCAAACGGTGATACCGCTGCTGCTAAATGGGACCCGCATGTCATCCTCTATGTACACTCAAGTTTCTTTTCTTGAATTATTTTTGGCTCCTGATATTTGGTCACTTGCCTTTTTCTTTCGATCTCATGCCACGTTTGAAACGTTGAGGAACCTGCTGGCTCATGGGACCCGCATGTCATCCTCTATGTGCTATAAAAGTTTATTTTCTTGGGTTTTTTTTCACCCTCTGATTTTTGGCTATTTCCTTTTTCTTTTGATCCCCTGCCGCCTTGGAAACGTTGAGTAAGCTGCTGACTCATGGGACCCGCATGTCATCCTCTATGTACAATCAACTTTCTTTTTCTTTTGATCTCAAGCCGCATTTGAAACGTTGAGACCGCTGCTGCTAATTGGGACCCGCATGTCATCCTCTATGTACAATAAAGTTTTTTTCTTGGATTATCTTTGGCTCCTGATATTTTGTCACTTGCCTTTTTCTTTCGATCTCATGCCGCCTTTGAAACGTTGAGTAAGCTGCTGGCTCATGGGTCCCGCATGTCATCCTCTACGAACAATAAAAGTTTCCTTTCTTGGAGTTATTTTTGACCCCTAATTTCTGGCTATTTGCCTATTTCTTTTGATCTCCTGCCCCCTTTGAAATGATGACGACGCAGCTGGCAGGTCGGTCCCACATGTCATCCTCTGTGAACAATAAAAGTTTCCTTTGATGGATTTATTTTGAACCCCTAATTAATTTTGGGATATTTCCTTTTTTCCTTTGATCCCCTGCCGCCTTGGAATCTTTGAGGATGCTGCTGCCTCATGGGTCCCGCATGTCATCCTCTCAGAACGGTAAATGTTTCTTTTCTTGGATTTTGTTGACCAAACGATTTTTGGCTTATTTTTTCTTTCGATCTCCTGCAGCCTTTAAAATGTTCAGGGCGCTCGCCTGCTCACGGGTCCCACATGTCTACCTCTAAGAAATATAAACGCTGAGGATGCTGCTGCCTCATGGGTCCCGCATGTCATCCTCTCAGAACGAAAATGTTTCTTTTCTTGTATTTTTTACCAACAGATTTTTGGTTTATTTTTTCTTTCCATCCCCTACCGCCTTTAAAACGTTGACGACGCTGCTGGCTCATGGGTCCCCGATGTCAGCCTCCCCGTACAAGAAACATGTGATATCTTGATTATTTTGCAGACAATAAACATTGTATTTCGCTCTGAGCTATTGCAAACGGATAAATTAAATCTTTATTTTTACATAAACAAACTTATATGTTGAATCTCCTTGTTTTGTGTTTTTGCGAAGCATAGGACTTTCCTGTTTTTTTTAGAAAAATCCAAACTTTCCTATTTTGGAGTGGGCTGAAATTGTACGAGTCAAAAGGCCCAGCAGGATAGTTCGAAGGCCCAGATGTCCAGATGCAGCCCAATTGAAATCTTTCTTTTCTTGGATTTTTTTCACCCCCTGATTTCTGGCTACTTCATTTTTCTTTTGGTGCTTTGCCGCCTTGGAAATGTTGAGACCGCTGCTGCAAAATGGGACCCGCATGTCATCCTCTATGTACAATAAAATTTCTTTTCTTGGATTATTTTTAGCTCCTGATATTTGGTCACTTGCCTTTTTCTTTCAATCTCATGCCGACTTTGAAACGTTGAGGAAGCTGCTGGCTCATGGGTCCCGCATGTCATCCTCTATGAACAATAAAAGTTTCCTTTGTTGGATTTATTTTTTACCCCTAATTTCTGGTTATTTGCCTTTTTCTTTTGATCCCCTGCCCCCTTTGAAACCATGACGACGCAGCTGGCAGGTCGGTCCCACATGTCATCCTCTATGAACAATAAAGGTTTCCTTTGATAGATTTATTTTTTACCCTAATTAATTTCTGGCTATTTCCAATTTTTATTTTGATCCCCTGCCGCCTTGGAATAGTTGAGGATGCTGCTGCCTCATGGGTCCCGCATGTCATCCTCTCAGAAAGGTAAAAGTTTCATTTCTTGGATTTTGTTTACCAACTGATTTTTGGCTTTTTTTGTTTCGATCTCCTGCCGCCTTTAAAACGTTGACGACGCTGCTGGCTCATGGGTCCCCAATGTCAGCCTCCCCGTACTGCAAATCCTCTTTCTGCAAAGGTTGTATTTCTAGCTAGATAGCTAAGGTGGATTCGAATCTGCCGTGGTTCAAGCAGCTCAGGTAAGCCTTCTTGCACTGATTAATGGAACTAGTGTATAGCAAGGTCAAGACATGTGGCTTGGTGTAATGAATCTATTTGAATCATGTTGTGGATTCAATCTGATAGTTCTCTAACAGGTCAGCCAAAATAGAAATTAAGTTTTTTTCTAAAACGGAAATGCAAATTAAGATGAACACAAACATTAGTTATCATAATAGCTGATCATACATACATACTTGCTAAGAGCAAAAGCTTGCCAGAGTTTTACCACCCATACAATTAATTAGCAGTTCAGATAAGATAACCTTATATAAGTATAACTACAAATGCATTTGCTAAGGGCTCATGGGACAATAGAACTAGACAACCGCAAACTTGATGACCAGCATGTCACAGTGGCATCGAAAGATCTTGACCTTCAACTTTGATCCAATGCGAAGTTTGGCACCGTCAATGAACTTTTTCCACCTGGAAGTAACAGCCAAGCGGCCATCTGTGGGACTGACGGAGTACCGTCCCTCCACGGTGAGACCTTCACTCTCCATGACGAGGGAAATCTTGCCCCTTCGGCCAGCATTGAGATCCTTGGCGATACTTTTAGGCAATTTCTGATTCAAAGCAAGAGATACCAACAAAAATTAGTCAATGGCACCAATGCACTGAAGACTGAACCATGTGAGACTTTGAGCAGAGAAGACATCAAGATAAGAGCAGTTATGCTGTCATATACTCACGAACATAGCCTTCAGATGCGTCCTGGTCACCACACGGGTGGCCACAGCAATGAGCTGAGACCTCGGTGATCTGGCTGGGGCAGGTGCAGGAGCCTGGGCTGGTACACGAGCTGGTGCTGATGCAGGAGACTGCTGGGCAGGTGCAATAAACGGTGCCTCTAGAGGAACCGGTGCTGATGCAGGAGACTGTTGGGCAGGTGCAGTAAACGGTGCAGCTAGAGGAACCAGTGCTGATGCAGGAGCCTGCTGGGCAGGTGTAGTATATGGGGCCTCTACAGGAACCAATGCTGATGTAGGGGCCTGCTGGGTAGATGCAGTAAACGGAGCTGGTACAGGAACCGGTGCTGATGCAGGAGAGTGGGAAGCCGGTGCCGGTGCTGGTGTGGGTGCCCTTTGTGACATCCGCTCCTGTTCCATCAGGGGATCTGCAGCTTTGATCATGTTAAACCCAGCAAGCTAGAACAGAGGGAATGGTTTAGAACAACTGCTCAGAATGCAGTAATCAAAGGATATGAGTACAAAAAAGTTACATATTATATATTTGGAAGTGTCTCCAACTCTGTAAGCAGTTACGTATATCTGCCCGTTTGAGTTTCTGATGCTCAGCTCGTCGCCCTTCTTCAGACCGTAGTCATAAGGAAACTTTCTCCAATCATGTCCATACAAATATGTGATGGCCTGCGTCTTGTAGACATACACCTAATAGGCCGTGTAGGTGTTCATCAATTTGCCATTGCCATGCATAGTGAAAGACCCTTCATGCAGACACATCTGGTTAATCATTGGACGAAGTTCACAAGGTACAGTCTGCAGGTGAAAATTGATACTAATGTAAGAAGCAGGAAGACTAAAAACAAGACTTTACTATATGCCAATTCATGCTAAACCACTGAGAATACATACCTGTAACTCTGTGAAGGAGTTATTAGAAAGGTAGATAGAGCCATAGGAGGTGTTATATGCGGGGTATGTACATGGGCCCGCCATATTCCCGCAAGCTCGGCATCGGGATGGTGAAGGAAACATGGGAGGTACTACTGGTGCGTAGCGCTGAATGTAAGTGGAAGAATTAGGTTGTGTAAAGTGCATAGTTCAGAGCAATGCAAATGTTGACAAGCGAGTGCATAACACTATGTTACAAACTGAACAGTCAAAATTTAGTGTATGATGAATATAAGCATGCTAATTTGGCGTTTCCGAATTCCAAGAAGCAGTAGACAGAGCCGGTAATAATATCAGAAATAAATCATGGCATGTATATGTGGCTTAAGAAAATATACCCGAACCCTTGGATGGTTACGGCCCGGCTGGTCCTTGGACTTGAGCTTATATAAGCATCCAGAAGGTGGGGCTGACAGTAACTTGGTGGCAGCCTCTGCAGATGCCTCATCAGCAGCAGTTGCAATCCTTTTGACCAATGAAGGCTTAGCAGTTTCAGTCTGCATATGAAAATTGATGAGCAACAGAGACATCACGATGATATATAAAATGAATCTATGAGACACTGATGCATATAGTGCTGGATGTAAGTGGAAGAATAGGGTTGTGTGTGTTTCTGAACTATTGGTAAGCATAATTAGACAAAGCCGGCAATGAACAGACAAATCAAATCATGTATGAGGATTAAGAAAATATACCTGCTTAAAAAGGATACCACCCAGCTGGCCCGTGGCCTTGTGCTTGAGGAGGTTTTCAGAAGATGGTGGCGGCACCATCATCTTCACAGCAGCCTCATCAGGATCATTTTTTATCCATTTGAGTAGAGGCACAGAAGCTTCATCCTGCATATGAATAGCAACAGAACTCATCATTGATATTTAATAAATCTATGAGATGGACTGATGCAAAAAGTGTGGGGAATCGCTAGAAACATGTGAAGTGTATGGCTAACCCAATAACAAAAGTTTCGTAAGGGGACTGGAGCAGGCTACCATGAGGTAAGTGGAAGAATAGGGTTGTGCATAGACAATAGTTGACAACAATGAAAATGATTACAAAAAAAGCCAACGGAACTCCACAGTTTATATACTGGATGAGACAGACTGAAAAGTGAAAAATTAGTGTATGATGATTGTAAGCAAACGCAGTGTTTCTGAACTTTTGGTAAGCATTAGGCAAAGCCAACAGTAATTAAACAGATAATAATAAAATCATGTATGTGGATTAAGAAAATATACCAGATTCATTAAAAGGTCACTACCCAGCTGGCCCATGGCCTCGTGCTTGTAGAGGTTTTTGGATGATGGTGCCGGCACCATCGTCCTCACAGCAGCCTCATCAGCCTCATTTTGCATCCACTTGAGTAAAGGCGCAGCAGTTTCAGCCTGCATAAGAATGGGAACAGATCTCAGCAGTGATATTGAATGACTCTGAGACAGACTGATGCATATAGTGCTGGATGTAAGTGGAAGGGTATGGCTGTGTATGGACAACAGTTCACAACAATGCAAGGGTGTGTTCGGTTCTGAAACAGCGTGGAATGGAATGGAATGGTTCCATTTCAGAGGAATGGAATTGTTACATTTTTTTCGGTTGGGAAAAATCGAGAGCGGAACAGATCAAGGTTAAACTAATCATTTGCCTCAAAATTGTAATTAGCAATTGCAAATGACATTTAATCTCAAAATCGTAATTAACAGCGCCTAATGGTGCTCTTTTAATCTAAAAATTGTAATTAACATCAT